>NC_141026.1:46510000-46790000 GCF_052040795.2 Danio rerio | reverse complement strand
AACTCTGAGTGCGGTCCGGATAATACGCAAAACGCGAACTGGACAATAAAGAAGGGCTGGGTCTGCCTCCTCCGAGGGCAGCGCTTGCAGGCTCACTACCTCGTATTAAAACGGAGTGGTAGGAACCTTGGGCACATATCGCGGGCGGGGTCTCAGGACGTGAGAGAAGCCAGCCCAATTACAGGCACGAGTCACTGACCGAAAAATGCCTCCGGTCCCCGACCCTCTAATCGATATCAACGCGACCAGCAGAGCTGTCTTCAGGGACAGAAAGATACTGAGTCGAGGATCGAAGGGATCTGACGCGGCTTGTGTAGCGAGGGCGAGATCCTAAGAGGGCATGAGAGGGGGCGGGATGGATTAATTCGCTTAACGCCCCTGAGGAACCGGATGATGAGGTTATGCGTTCCCACGGTGCTGCCAGCCACCGCGTTATGAGAGCGGAGATGGCAGCCACGTAACCTTGAGTGTGGAGGGCGACAGCCTGCTCTCCAGCTTCTCTCGGCGTAAAGAAAGCACAACGCTGATCTGGCAAATTACGGGGGTCTTCTCAGCGAGAGACACACCATTCAGTGAATAGACTCCACGTCAGGGCATAGGCGCGCTCGGGGAGGGGGCTCTAGCCCGAGTGACGGTATTAGCCACCGCAATCGGAGGTTACCTAAGTCTTCCTCGCGTCTAAAATCTCTTCAAAGATCGGCGAGGGTGCCAGGTGGTGCCCTGTCCCTGAGAGAGTAGGTGCTCTCTCGAAGGGACTGCCAGGGGAGGGCTATCGCGAGGGAGAGCTCTGACATCCAGGTCCGGTTGAGCCAGAGGGGCGCAACCAGCAACCTGTTCCTCGTCCTCTTCCTGACCTTGCACAGTAACTGCGCGAGCAGGCTCACTGGGGGAAACGCGTATTTGCGCGTGCCCCGAGGCCAGCTGTAAGCCAGTGCATCCGTGCCGAGAGCACTCGGTCAGGGAAAGAACAACTAGCAATGAGCGATCTCGGGGGAAGCAACAGATCGATCTGGGCTTCCCCGAATCGCGCCCATATCAGCTGAACAGACTCGGGGTGGAGTCTCCATTCTCCAGGACGCAAGGCTGCCGTGAGAGCGCATCGGCTGCACGGTTGAGCTTGCCTTAATATGAATGGTGTGCAGCGATTTCAGCCGCGGATGACTCCAGAGGAGCAGACGGCGGGCGAGCTGAGACATGCGGCGAGAGCGCATACCCCCTATACGGCTGATATACGCCACCGCCGCCGTACTGTCCGTCCTGACCAGCACGTGTTGCCGCTCCAGCACCGGAAAAAAACGGTGGAGAGTGAGGAACACTGCCAACAGCTCCAGGCGATATGCCAATGCAACTGGGTACCTTTCCACAGGTCCGCAGCCGCATGCCCGCAACGCACAGCCCCCCAGCCCGTGTTGGAAGTGTCTGCTGAAACGACAACAAGACTGGACGCCTGTTCTAGAGACACCCAGGCCTGTAGGAACGAGGGGTCGCTCCAAGGGCTGAGGGCGCGGCGACACAGCGCAGTAACAGAGACTCGGTGTGCGCGCGCGTGCCATGCGCGTCTGGGGACTCGATCGTGAAGCCAGTGCTGAAGTGGTCTCATATAGAATAATCCGAGCGGCATGAAGCGGCTGCGGATGCCATATGCCCCAGGAGCCTCTGAAATAGTTTCAGTGGGACCACTATTTTACTGTCGAGCTCTCTCAGACAGTACAGCATCAGCTGAGCGCGCTCTCCGGAGAGGCGCGCTGCCATGGTGACCGAGTCCAGCTCCAGCCCGAGAGAAGAGATCCTCTGCACGGGGGCGAGTTTGCTCTTTTCTCGGTTGACCTGAAACCCCCACAGGTGGAAGTGCCAGAGCACTTTGTCTCTGTGCATAATCAACTGCTCCGAGAGAGGGCAAAAATCAGCCAGTCGTAAAGAAATTGAGTATGCAGATGCCCGCGAGCCGAAGGGGCGCTGAGGCACCCTCCGCGGGCTTGGTGAGGACCCGCGGAGACAGAGAGAGCCCGAAGGGGAGGGCTTTGTATTGCCAAGCTCGACCTTCAAACGCAAACCGCAGAAACTGTCGGTGGCGAGGAAGAGTGGAGACATGGAAATACGCGTCCATCAGGTCTAATGCTGCAGACCAACCCAGAGGACGAACGCACCGGAGGATGCGCTTCTGCGTGAGCATTCTGAACGGCAGCTTGTGCAGGCAGCGGTTCAAAACGCGCAGATCTAGGATTGGCCGTGACCCACCGCTCTTTTTGGGCACGATGAAGCGTGGGCTGTAAAACCCACCCTCCATCTCGGCTGGAGGGAGCGGCTCGATTGCATCCTTCGCCAGGAGGACAGCAATCTCCTCTCGCAAGACAGGGGCGGACAGGGGGCTGACCCTGGTGAATACACACCCGTGACTTGGGGGGCCGTTTCGCGAACTGAATCGCATAGCCGAGTCTGATTGTGCGTATGAGCCACCGCGAAGAGCTGGCCCGCGCTAACCAGGCAGGCAGAGCTCTCGCTAATGGACTCATCGCTACAATCGCTGACGTACCAGCAGTGGGGCAGCGCGGAGTGGGTGTGCTGATCCGGGAAGCTCGCGGGTCCCACGGAAAAGCTGGAGGTGAGATATTTGCTCTCACTCCAAACCCGAGCTCCGGAGGGGAGGCTCGAGGGGTGGGAGAAAGGAGACCGTCCTCCCAGCGCTCGTGAGCCACTGGCGAAACGCACCGAATCTGCAAGCTAGAAAGCATAGCGTCCCAGACTGGCAGATTTCGGGCTGTCACATCTGGGGAAGTGAAAAGTGCCCTTTCATAATGTTTTCATGGCAGTAAAAAGTGCCGTTGGAAATGGGGCCCCGCCCTCCAGCGGGGAAAGAGCAAGTTCCCTCTTCTCCAGATGGCCTGTCCCAGGGGCGCTTCGCGGTCCGTTGCCGGACTTAGCGGCGTTCTGGGCAGGGGGGCTGCCTGCTTCCGAGGTGCCCGACGCGCTCGCTTCGCCTGAGGCGTGTGCGGGGGCGGAGCAGCTCTCGTAGGCGGGCGCCTTCGGCGAGGAGCAGGTATGAATGGCACGGCGGGCGGAGCGGGCTACGGACCGCCAATAAGACATCACCCACCAACTGCTCTCTCACCGCCTTGAATTCCTGGGTGAATTCACAGACAGTGTCGCCAAACCTGGCTGGGGATATGGGGAAGTCAAGAAAGCGGACTTTGTCGACTTTGCGCATATCAGCCAGGGGTGGCGCTCCTGGACCACTAATGTGGACATCGTCCTCCCCAACGCACACGCAGCGGACTCAGTAGTCCGAAGAGCTAAGTCGGCGGCGGTGCGAAGCTCGTAAGCCTGGGTTGGACCCACCCTCGTGCAGCTCGGCCAGCGCCTGCGCTTGGTAGCGCTGGTAGGTGGCTATCGCATGCAAGGCGGAAGCAGCCTGGCCCGCAGCTATGTAAGCTCTAGCTCCGAGGGAGGTAGATAACTTACAGGCTTTGGATGGGAGACGAGGCGGACCCCGCCAAGAAGAGGCGCCGCGCGGATTTACCGCCATCGCGCACTCAACCTGAGGAATCGCCACATACCCCCTGGCTGTTTCACCGTCAAGAGTGGTTAGGGTGGAGGAACACGCAGCACGAGCAGAAAAAAGTGCTTTACAAGACCGCGTGAGCCTACTGTGCACCTCCGGGAAGAAGGGAACGCCCCTCTAGTCGGTCCGGCCGCGGAGCTGGGGGATAAACCATCTCCAACCCACGGCCGAAGCAGCCCGGGAAAGCACGGCTAACATGTCCGTTTCAGGATCCGTAGTGACAGCGCTCACCAGCCCGAAGGGGGCGAGCGGGTCTGGATCATCATCGGACAATGAAAGCCCACCCTCCGATGCCGCGGTGGACATCTGGTCTCCGGTGTCATCGGGCGTAAGGGCTACCATCTGTTAGACGGATCGCTTCCTCCGCCCGAAGCTTGGATGGAGCGCTTAGAGGAGCGGGAGGTCCGCGGGCCCGTGGGCGACGGATTATCTCTCGCTGAAACCCTCAGATCTGCCCGAGTGCCCGCTGCAGAGCAGGGGACAACTGGGGTGGTTCGCCTTTTTGCAAAGGCTAACCGCGATCTTGCGCAACAGTCATGGCATCGCGATGACGACATGAACTGCCCGCGAGCAGCGCATTAACATGCTGGACCCCCAGACATGTAACACAGTGCCCGCGCCCATCATCCGAGGACAGGAAACCACCGCATCCAGAAACGCACAGTCGGAGCGCCGTCCTGATAAGGACGTGCTGCACGACTGTGTTGCTCTTTCTGTGAAGTTTGCAACTTTATACGCACCGCTCTGGAGGACCGGACCCAAAGAACGCCAGGCAAGGGAGAAACCCAGCTCGACCGTCTGCCACTGCGTGTACACACTCTGGACCGGGAGAATGCTCTCGTTCGCTCAGAATCGCTGGTCACAGCAGGAGGAACCCTCATCGACTCGATCAGAAAGTCTCTGAAGCGAAAAGGATAGCGTCTGCTGCGCCAGGTGAGCTTATATACTCAGTTGATTGCTTATGCCGCTCACCTGCGCAGGCTTGCGCTGCCAATTCATTCTTAATTGGCCCGTTCAATACTCTTTCAGACGAGTAGCTTCTGAACCGAACCTCCCAATGCGTGGATTTTACAAATCAAATCCACTTATAGTGCTGAAGTTCCCCCCGAAGGGGAACCATAGCAGAAAGTTCTAACCAGTAGGTCATATACAGTACAGTAATTAACCCACTATGTAATAACATAATTAATGTATGCTTTTTGTTTTTACAAGCTTTAAAGACGTAACATAAATTCCGCTTTTAAATATTAGGTCACCTATAGCTTTTGCCATGAGGCTATGTTCAAAATGACATCAATGTTTTCAAAATGCACTGCGAAGGGAGCACAATTGTAAACATGAAGAACACTTAAACTAAACTGCAAAAATAGTTTGAAATCAAATTACACCTAAGAGAAATGACCTTAATGCTTTTTTACTTTTCATAATTCCAACTTTGAATGTCAGAATTTCTTAAATGAATAGGGCATAGGGGGGGATAAGTGGGAATAGAACACAGCCAGGAATTATGTAACTACAGCTCCAGAGATGTAGTTGCGAGTGCTCAAGTTTGCGACACAGTTTGCGAATGGTTGCTGGAGCGACTGATTTGGGAAACGGCAAATCAACAAACTTTGTTACGATGGAACTTGAGACCTTAGTTGGCTAATGATGGTTTTGGGAAATGCACCCTAGGCTGAGGTATATTACTGACACACTTTTTTACCATCATTTCAGTTGAATTAATATCCAGTATAATTGCACTGAAAGCATTCAATTTATGGTAGTAAAACAGGTTGCAAACAGCAGTTCACATTCGACCTGAATTAAAAATGTAGTCAGAATCTGTGAAGTGCTGCCTACACACACATGTACTTGCTTTTAAAACCATAAATTGCCTGCTTTTATCCAACTGAAAAACATAAAACCATTTTTGTTGTTTCTTCATCCCCGAGAAATTATATGAAACTTTTCTTAGATTTACTGTTGTGAACAATTGTAACAATAAAATCATCCTCTCAGAAAAAAAAGCTGTACTACAGTGTACAGTATTTCTAAGCATGTACTATATGAGAAGTGTGATAAGGACCAGCAGAAACTCGCACACCAATTCTGTCACACAGCAGTAGCCAGAATGCATGTTTTCACGTAAACTGTGCCTCTATATGTGTCTATCCTTAGACAAGAAAGAGCTTGTAATTCAAGCAGCCGTAATTGGACAGAAGTCATTAGACCCCAAGTGCAAACAAGAACCAAGCAGTGAGAGACATCAATATCAATTAGAGGTCGTGACTATTACTGCGACAAATGAGATGTCAGAAATTAGAAGATGTGAATTTGTTTCATGGGCTGGGCAATAGTTTCCCGAGATAAATCTGTAATTAAGCGTTTGTTCAATTAGAGAATCCAGAAGAAGGGTGTTTCATATGAGAATGCTCTAATGTTTGGCTTTAATGTCACAAGTGATTGAAAATGTAGGCTAAAGATGACTAGAAAGTGCGAAATAAATCATTTAATAGTACTGGGCGAAGGCAGAAATTCAATCAAGGCACTTTTGTTGTGAAGCAGACCCATTTCTGAATCACTGATGGTCATTTTACTGGGAGTAAGCATGCTGGATAGCAATAGGCTTTCTAAAGAAACTTGTTTACTATATATCTAGCCATCTTTTGTTTGGCTTCAATTTGTTATCTCATTTGGATCACTTTCTTTTCAATCAAACCTGCATCTGAAGGCAAATGGAAATAAAGACCTGAAACTGAAGTCTCAATCCAATTAGTGAGATATGTGTTGTTGTTGTTGTTGTTTTTTTTTTTTAGATGAATGAATTTTCTGTGCAGAGCAGGTAATCAATTGTTTATTACAGCAAAATGCAAACAAGAATGCTAAGCTTTGCATATTTCCAACTGATTACATTATAAAAGTTTCATAACTTGACGTATTACAATATTGCTCTTTATCTGTTTAGATTTAGGCTGTGTATTGAACTCAAAAGAAAAAAGGGCTATTATTACCAACCTGTTTTATCATCGTGGAAGAAGCTATATTGTTTTACACTAGACATATTTGAAACATCTAAGCTGTTCTCCCCCCAGAGCTATGGCGAATGTGTTCATTTTGGTAAAAAAAAAAAAAAAAAAAAGCACACGATCAAACATTTTTAAAAGCAAGTTCCTCTGCTCCACATTTGCAGCTTCCTGCTAGATCAAAATGACTAGTTATCAAAGTTCCCATGATTTAGCTGTCTATTGAGATTGCTGAACTCAAGAAAAAACAAACTGGGTATTATTACCAACCTGTTTTATCATATTGGAGGAAGCCATATTGTTCTACACAAGTATTATTCAAAAGGCATTTTTTTCCAGGGCAATAAAATCTGTTTAAAAATATTGTCTGATCAAACTGTTTTCCTCACATCTGCTAACAAAAATGGCACGATATCAGTGCATTAAAAACTTGGATTGGTTGTTAGATGCAATAAAATAATCAAATGTGACAGTTAAAATATGTTCTATTTTAAATCAATTAGTTTTTGGGATGTTTTAAAAACATAAAATATATAATCATTTTTTGTGTGTGGGAACATTTTATTATTAAATTCTTGATCCAACTTTTTTTTTTCTCCTAGGGTTGGGTTTCTCTGTATTTTACCTAAATTTGTGTTTTTTTAACCCACATTTCTGTCGTGTTTTACCCAATATGTGTACTGTTTACAGAGTATTTTTGTCAAATAAAGGCAGACTTAGTCAAATTGAAACATTAAAAATGATTACCAAGTTTATTGTTATACCATGTAACTTATTTGTTTATGAACTGACAAGCAAACGTGAAGTAACAAGGAATGCCTTTTTTGTTGTTAAATATTTTCAGTCAAGGACACAGACATACCGCATGACAAGAATTAATAGTTGTACATTTTAAGCTTTAGTGCAAGCATCTCCTGATTTTGACCTTGTCTATAATTATTTTTCAGCCATTGACCATTTTTCTGGTGTTTTCATTACGTCTCACTTATTTGAAAACCCTAAACCGAGCATCGATGGCTCTAATATATAACATTTCAAAGGATATATCATGTAAAAAAAATAAAATAAATAAAGCTGCCACAATTACCTATACAGGAGTCTAAATCCTATAAAGTTGAAGTCAGAATTATTAGTCCTCCTAAATTATTAGCCCCCCTAAATTTTTTTTTTCTCCCAAATTCTGTTTAACGAAAAAAATAAAAATAAAAATTATGTTTCTAAACATAATAGTTCTAATAACTACTTTCTAATAACAGATTTCTTTTATTTTTACCATGATGACAGTATTTCACTCAATATTTTTCAGGATACTAGTATTCAACTTAAAGTGCAATTTAAAGGCTTTACTAGGTCCATTAGGTTAATTAGGCAAGTTAGGGTAATTAAGCAAATCATTGTATAACAATGGTTTACTCTGTAGAATCTAAATTGAAAAAAAAAAAATATATATATATATATATATATATATATATATATATATATATATATATATATATATATATATATATATATATATATATATATATATATATATATATTGCATAAGGCGGCTAATAATATTGATCTTAAAAAATATAAGTATATAACTTTTTTTCTAGCCAAAATAAAATAAAATAAGACTTTTTTCAGAAGAAAAAAATATTATAGTATACTGTGAAACAAAATCCTTTGTCAGTAAAATATCACTTCAGAAATGTACATTTCTGTCAATAAATATCCATGTCTTTATCAATTCTCTCAACATTTACACTACCTAACAAAAGTCCTGTCGTCGATCCCAGTTTTAAGAGCAACAAATAATAACTTGACTTCTAGTTGATCATTTGGAAAAGTGGCAGAAGGTCGATTTTTCAGATGAATCATTTGTTGAACTGTATCCCAATCATCACAACTACTGCAGAAGACCTATGTTTTACGAACTCACATGGATCCAAGATTCTCATAGAGATCAGTCAAGTTCAGTAAAGGAAAAATTATGGTTTGGGGTTACATTCAGTACGGGGGCATACGAGAGATCTGCAGAGTGGATGACAACATCAACAGCATGGGATATCAAGACATTTGTGCTGCCCATTACATTACAAACCACAGGAGAGGGCAACATCTTCAGCAGGATAGCGCTTCTCATAAAAGCAAATCATTTAGTTAAAGGTTAAGTTGCTCCAGGATTGGCCAGCCCACTCACCAGACATGAACATTATTGAGCATGTCTGGGATAAGATGGAGGAGGCATTGAAGATAAATCCAAAAAATCTTGATGAACTCTGGGAGTCCTGCAAGAATGCTTTCTTTGTCATTCTAGATGACTTTATTATGAAGTTATTTGCGTCATTGCAGAGATGTTTGGATGCAGTCCTCCAAGCTCATGGGAGTCATACACAATATTAATTATTTTTCCACTGCACCATGATTTATTTTCTTGATGACTTATTGATTGATTGATTGATTTTCTTATTTTTCTTTATATTCTGTACTGTACATTATTTCTGTTGACAAGACTTTTGTCTGAGCTAAGTCAGACCTTACTGTCCTAATAAAATAATTAAAAATCAAGACATGATCATATTTTATTTTGGTAAAACAAGCGTAATCTAGAGGTCTTTGCCTTTCACATAAGCCACTTCTGATACCAAATGATCAACTAGAAGTCAAGTTATTATTTGATGTTCCTAAAACTTGGATTGGCGACAATACATTTGTCAGATAGTGCATTTGATAAGAGCTAGCCCTTCTTATTAACCAATCACAACTCTGATGCAGGAATTCCTGTGCCAACCCTACCAAAAAAAAAAAAAAAAAAAAAGATTTTAACTTCACAACAACCAACCTGCCAGTGTGCTTCCGCATCTGATGGGCACCACTGTTCCGGGGGACACTTTTTGAGTGGCAGTCATCTCTTTTATAGCTTTCCAACAGTTGCATCATGTACCCAAGCCACTCTTTCGGGTTCCCTTCCCCCTTTTCAGTGTCCCTTATATGCCACGCTAATGCACTGTGGCAGGGCCTTCGGTCGTCTCTGGTTCAGCCCTTTCCAGTAAGAGGCAGCCATGCATGAATGATGTCAGCAGAGAAGCCTCCGTCCCCAGCCACGGTGAAGCCGGACAGGGCATGTGTCATAAGAGTGCCAGTGAGGCGCTTTAATCTAGTTTGTTTCGCTCCCTTTCCTGCCGCCTCACAAAAGAAGAGTCTCTCTGTTTACCGAGCCTCACCTGCCCTAAGGAGGTCAGCTCGAGGCAAAGCGAGTGGTGTAATGCAGACACTTTGTACACCGCTTTCAAAACAAGATTACAGTTTACCGAGAAAAGTGACTCAACGCCTTTCTGAAAGCATAAATGTCTGTGTCAGGATCTAACACTCTTTTATTGACATCTTTCTAGAGCTCACGTTCACCTGGGTCTTCAATGAGTACCCTCACTTCGTCCAGCAAGACAGCCGGCGATTTGTATCTCAAGAAACGGGGAATCTCTACATAGCAAAAGTGGAACCGTCCGACGTCGGGAATTACACCTGTGTGGTTAACAACACTATTACCAAGGAGAGGGTGTTCAGTTCGCCGACACCGTTGGTTCTAAGAAACGATGGTAAGAAAGGTGTTTCAAAAATCACACACTGTCTGTCTGTTAACATCAAAGGGCTTTTCACAGTCATTCTACACCTTGTGTAAACAGTGTTTCATAATAATTTATACAGAATTAACGGCTAATTAAGGGCTCTCATTTCACTTTAAACATTTTAGAACCCAGGGTTGTTGCCATTTGCATATTTGCTGCGAAAGTGTCATTGATTGGATTCATTGATTGGCAGTTTTTTCCATTAACAATTGATCATCTAACACTAGCAATTCATATTAAGGGCTCCCATGGGTGATCATGGAATATCTCTGGAATATTTTAAAAGGCTCTTCCAGACATTTCAAGTCAGGATTTTTTTCAAGTCATGTAATATTGGGTCATATAATTGGGAAAGTATTTATCAAAACCAATGTTTTGCGTATTGGTCCTTAACATGTTATTCCTTTACCATTTGACAGAATGCAATCACATCAGGGATGCATTTGACCCAAGTCAGGGGTCTCCAAACTTGGTCCTGGAGGGCTGGTGTCCTAGAGATTTTAGCTCCAACTTGCCTCAACACAGCTGCACAGACGTTTTTAGAAAGCTTAGTAAGAGCTTGAGTAGCTAGGCCAGGAGTGTCTGATTGCGGTTGAAACTAAACTTTACAAGACACTGGCCCTCAAGGACTGAGTTTGGGGACCCCTTACTGCAAATTCAGTCACCAGACTGTATCTGTTAATATAATAAATATTTGGAGGTTGTTTGGTGTCTGTTTAGTGCTCCACACAACAACTGTAATAGTTCCAGTAGCTCCTGGACAGATCAGGAGTTTAAACTGACAAGATTTTAAAATGCATGTAGATGTTTTGTTTGTTGTTGCTAGAGTAATCAAGGCACTTTGAACATTCTTGAAGAGAGTATGTACAACAAAGGTTTTTTTTTTTTTTTTCAAACTGAGTATTTTTATATTTTTGTTACATTTACATTTATGCGTGCAGCAGATGCTTTTTTATTCTAAGCAACTTACATTCTTTAGCACACACTTAGGGAGCAGATGGGGGTTCAGTGCCTTGCTCAAGGGAATCAACTCAGCCGTGGTATTGCGGTGGATATTTATTGACTCTCCTTATCAACAATCCCTGTTGGTACCATGACTCCAACCTGCAACCTTTGGATCACAAGTCCAACTCTCTAACCCTGAGTTGTCGAAACTCGGTCCTGAGGGGGCCAGTGTCCTGCATTGTATAGCTCCAACTTCCTTCAACACACCTTCCTGGACGTTTCTAGTGAACCTAGTAAGAGCTTGATAAGCTGGTTCAGGTGTGTTTAATTGGCATCGGAACTAAGATATGTTGTGGCACAACATACCCAATGTTGTCAGTAGACTACATTTTGTAGAATACCCAACACAATCTCATGGCAATTTGTAACTTTGGTTTAGTGGCTTATGAATTTGTATAAGCTTATTTGTACAATTTAGTACAGTTTGCTAATCCCCCAATGATGGTTGCGTTTAGGGGTGGGGTTTGGTGCCACACCTCCTTTTTTAAATTGTACATTTTTGTACAACTGAACTCATACAAATGTGTACGAATTAGTTACTAAACTGATAAAATTTATAATAGTTATGTTTCCTCTTGAGATAAGGCTGGAATGCCACCAGTGTGGCGAGGCACTGATCATGCGTTTCACGCAAAGTGCTGACTGCTCAGTGTTTTTGAAATTGTCCAACAGTTGGAGAAGTGCTTACAGCTGATAATTTTTGGAAAAGCACTGGTGGTTTTAGCTGCACAAAAAAAAGGATGATGGACACATGCCCTAAAGACACTGCCCTCTTCTAGAAAATGGACAGTGGACAACAACTTATTTGCATTAAAGAGAGGCACGCAAAAGTGTAGGCTTAAAAAAAAAATATATATATATATATATATATATATATATATATATATATATATATATATATATATATATATATATATATATATATATATATATATATATGGTGGAGCCGAATACGGTATTCGGAAAGGCACAAATAGCGTGTTTTTACGAATACTTATTTCGAACAAATACTTGAAAAATTATTTGTATTCGGGAGCAAGAAAAACACTATATCAAAAAGCAGCATTTCCTCCTGAGACCGCAGTGCGTGAGTGAGAGAGAGAGCGAGAGCGAGAGCGAGAGCGAGAGAGAGAGAGAGTGAGAGAGAGAGAGAGAGAGACAGAGACAGAGACAGACGCTCAGTCGGAGGGCGGGGCGGAGGTAAAAGGTCTCTCTCTGGCACAAGCTTCTCCACAGCAAGAGAAGGCTCGACAGAGCGAAAAAAATACTTTTCTGCATCTCTATTTTTGTTATATAGATTTTTGTACCTTAATTGGGTTCCAGATGCAGTTTATAAACTTGTAGCGGAGTTTGTTCGGGATTTTCCATTATGCTGCATTTTTGAAGGTTGCCATCGGGTGCTCTTTTTACGCAACTTTAGCTCTGTTAGCGCGGTAATTTAGACAATAGACTGTTGACAGAGTAACGTTAACATTCGTTTATAAAGGCTAAAACGATGCTTTTGCAGTTGTGTCGAATAGTATGCACTTATGGGGGTTATATGGTACGTCTAAATAACTCGTTTGCAGACAGCAAGATATATGCTATAGGCTAGTTAACCTTAGCATAGCTTTCCATCACTTTTTATTAACTTGAACTCCTCAAATACATTTGGGCACCATGAAAAAGAGTGAGACTGCTGCTGAGCCATTTCTTGGTCCTCCACCAGTCAAAAAAAAAAAACTTCATGTTCTTTGTGGAAGCATCTTACAGTCAGTGGAGCTGCAGATAAAACAAAGTGATACTGTATAATGTTTACAAAAGTGAAATCAGCAGAGGCAGAGATATTAAACATCTGTCAACATCTTCTATCCATAATCATTCATTTTCTTTTCGGCATAGTCCCTTTATCAATCTGGGGTTGCCACGGTGGAATGAACCACCAATTTATCCAGCATATGTTTTACGCAGTGGCTGCCCTTCCAGCTGTTACCCAGCACTGGGAAACATCCATACACTCTCTTTCACACACATACAATAGGGACAATTTAGCTTACCCAATTCACCTATATTGCATGTGTTTGGACTGTGGGGGAAACCGGAGCACCCGGAGGAAACCCACCCCAACATGGGGAGAACCCAGTCGAGGCTCGAACCAGCAACCTTCTTGCTGTGAGGCGACAGTGCTACTCACTGTGCCACCGCGCAACCTTCTATGTAATGTATTATCACATGCACTAAAAGCATCCTCTCCTGATACTGTCTGTGAACCCCCCACAAGCATCAATCCCCTCAATCAGCACAGCTATGTTCTGCTAAATCCTCCACAAGCACCAAACCATCAACACAGCCACATTCTGCCCCAGCAAGTCAGTTTCAAACATAAAAAAGTAAAAAAAAAAAAAAAAAACTTTTTTTCTTTTTTGTGGCTGGCAGATGACAATAGCAGGGCTGTATCTTTTAGTATTATATAGAATACTTTTGTTCTGCCAGATCTTCCAGGCAGGGTTTTATTTAGATTTATTTAGTTAATTTTAGTTTTTGGAATTCTGTGCATTGGAAAGAAGTTCTTTCAGAAGAAGAACAGTTTTTTGAAGTATTATTTGTTTTTATTCTGTCTATTCAGTGTCCTTCAACAAGAACGGTGGTGGTGGGGTTCATAATATTCACAATGGTATTTTATTAGTTGTTGGTTTAACCATGGATGAGATAATGGCTTCTATGTTATTTTCTTTTCAATGACATTTCTTGTCACATGTTCAAAAACAACAACTAATAATGCATGTCTATAATTTATATAATGGGTATAATTAAACAATACTTTCACTATAACGTAAATTAGAATTGTAATAGAAAAAAAATATATTTTTGCGCCATTTTGAATTTTACTCGAATACAAATACAAATACTTTTCCCCCCTCAACAAATACAAATACCGGATGCTCCGCACATCCCTAATATATATATATATATATATATATATATATATATATATATATATATATATATATATATATATATATATATATATATATATATATATATATATATATATATATATATATATATATATGGCGAGGCAGTGGCGCAGTAGGTAGTGCTGTCGCCTCACAGCAAGAAGGTTGCTGGTTTGAACCTCGGCTCAGTTGGCGTTTCTGTGTGGAAATTGTATGTTCTCCCTGCCTTTGCGTGGGTTTCCTCCGGGTGCTCCGGTTTCTCCCACAGTCCAAAGACATGCGGTACAGGTGAACTGGCTAGGCTAAATTGTCTGTAGTGTATGAGTGTGTGTGTAAATGTGATCCAAAGATGGGTTGCGGCTGGAAGGGCATCCGCTGCGTAAAAACTTGCTGGATAAGTTGGCGGTTCATTCCGCTGTGGCGACCCCGGATTAATAAAGGGACTAAGCCGACAAGAAAATGAATAAATGAATATATATATATATATATATATATATATATATATATATATATATATATATATATATATATATATATATATATATACATTGCTTCTGGCTAAAATGGGGCATTTTATAATGATACAATTGTATAATAATTTATTTGTGTTTGTGTCAATATATTTATCTTGTTCAACTTGTTCAGAACTGTTCTTGTGATTCATTTTCATCACGTCAAGGTGGCTCACAATGTATTATAATACAGAAATTATATAAACACTATTGAATGAAGCATATTTTTTTTTACAATCATTGAAGTTACATATGCAAAACATATTGTTTTTACTCATCTACAGTCATTACATTTACACCAGATCTCACAGATGTTTTAAAGTTAGTCTCACAAGTCATTAAATCATCCAACATTTTTCTTGTGATCTTCATTCATAAATGTTAGATGCACATTTATGCCCTATAGGAACCCTAACCTGCACTCTTGACAATGCCTCCAAGAAAGCTGCATTACTATTTGAGAAGGATCCTGATTTTACTATGTGTGTTCCATAAATCTTTAATAACATGTCTGCGTATTTTTGGCTCTGTCTTCTCAGCTCTCCTTCTCATTGACAGGTCTTTGTGTTTTGCCATTTGTTGTTGTTTTGCTTGTATTTCTGGAGTACAAAGCTTGTATGTCGTAAATCATGAATGACAAAGCCGTATGCATCTGTGGTGTATTGTCTGCCCGTGGCAGGAGCGATGGGAGAGTACGAGCCTAAAATAGAGCTTCATTTCCCCGACACCATTCCAGCTGCTAAAGGATCCGCGCTGAAGCTCGAATGCTTCGCCTTGGGAAAGTAAGTCCGCTGTTTGTGCACCTGCGTCTGTCTGCGTCCTCCCGCAAACTGTTGCCTGAGTTCACACCCTCTCTTAGCGCCATTTATTTTTATCCCATCATATGAAATACACCCAATTTGTGATCAGCACTTCAGGTTCATTCTTAATGCGATTTGCAGACTGTCACGGAAGCTTTTTACAGAGGCCTTTTCAGTAAAATGGCCTGCTTTGCAGAGAGCAATGACCCGTAAGATTTACTCCTTAAATAGTGAGGAAATAGAGCTCCATGCTTCTTTTCAAAGGAAGAGCAGAAGTGCTGTCGTTTTAGAGAGGGGGTAATGCAGGTTTTTTTACAAAAAGCGGGAGATGATAGCTTTTCACACTATACAGGGAGTGTGTCACCCCAGATTCAAACGTGAATCAGATCCTTTTACACTCAGATTTCTTAATGGGGTTCAGCTTTAAAGAAACAAGAGAGGAAATGGGTTTTCTTTTGCCATGCATTATGGAGCTTCACTTCCTACTGTAGCTCTTAGAGAATGATGCTGAAAATGGCAGTGCCATGCATTTGATTGATTCCTAGGATATAAATGAACTGATCAAAATTATAGTTTAATGCAATTTATTACTGTAGATGTAAAGTAATTTTAAAAAGTATAAAATGTTGGGTTTTAAATGATTTGAAAAGTATTTTATGTTTATCAGACTGCATTTATTTATTAAAAAAGTACAATATTAATATTATTACCTTAAATAATTTGTAAATGCTAATTGGTTGTTTAAAAAACATTTATTATATTATATTATACTATTTTCTTATTATTTATTATTATTATTATTATTATTATTATTATTATTATTATTATTATTATTATTATTATTATTATATAATTTTATTATTATTTATTATTATTATATGTTGTTATGCTATATTATATTATATTATTTTATATTATATTGTTATATTATTATATTATATTATATTATATTATATTATATTATATTATATTATATTGTGTTATATTATATTATATTATATTATATTATATTATATTATATTATATTATATTATATTATATTATATTATATTATATTATATTATATTATTAATAAATCACTGTTGAGGGTGTTGAGTATCCTCAGTTGTTAATCAGAGTTGAGAATCCTTGGCTGTATCCTATCTAGACTTCTACGATGAACTCTAGATGGGATACTACTGAGGAAGCTCAAGTCATTATACAGTAGCATCATTTTTGTGACACTGTACAACAAATACTATTTTTACATTACCGTGAGGGTTGGGTTTTAGGTTGAGGTAGACAATAATAAAATACAATTAATGCATAATTCAATAAATAATGTAAAACTTATTAACTTTCAATCTCAGCTGTTTCCCCTTCTAACAACAACAGCGGTGCCCATTATAACAAATAATATGATCATTATTAAGCTGTTTAAAAGACAAACTACATGTTCCATCACATATTTTACAAATGGAGTATCAGAAATGTCACATTTTAATTGGAACATATGTCAACATTTACAGAAAAGGGCAAAAAGAAACAAAATAATGTATATACACACACTGTAAAACCCAACAGTCAACTTTATCAAATGAAATGAGTGTAGTTAAATCAAAATTGACAAAGTTAATTCTACTCATTTGAAAAGCGTTTTGAACTCAGTGTTAAAGGTAATGAGTTAATTAAAAACCTCATTACTTCAACTTAAATGGAGTAAGTTTACAGTACTCATATAAATTTGTTTTTTTAACTTAAATGGTTTGTATCAGTTTCCACAAATGGTTTGAGTTGACTTAACTCATTGGGTTTTACAGTCCTCATTTGGTTTGAGTTCTCTATTTATTGGGTTTTACTGTGCTCAAATTGCTTCATTTGCTCAAATGGATTACGTCCACAGTACTAATATTTGGATTCGTTTTTAACTTGAACGGTTTGTTGCAATTGGTTTCCTCAAATGGTTTGAGTTACCTTAATTTTTGGGTTTACAGTGTAGTGATAAACTTGGCGTATTGCCATGAGAACTTTACAACGCATTGGATTGTAATAACAAAAAATTAATGCAGGAGAGTCAGCTGGAGTGAAAAAAACTCACACGTGAAAGGGTTAACTACTAACTACTTGCTTATTAGCAGAAAACTATTATAATATTGGCTTTTTATTATTATATTTGTTGCAAAAAAAATCTAACATTATTAAAAACATCAGTAAAAAATTAGACATCAAAGGTATGTCTGATAATGTAATTGATTGAATGGAAAAAGAAGACTGTGTAGCTGTAGAACATTGTCTATGCAATGCCAAGGTCTTTGATTTTGTCCCTATGCATCAGTGATTAAATACCTTGAAAGCTTTGAATAATACTGTCTGCTAAATGCAAAAAAAAAGTAAGTGCTACATCTTCACATATTAAAATGCAAAGCTTGGATGAAATGTACATCTCTTTGGATATAAGTCCTGAGGATGAGAAAAAGTAAATCCTACAGTAGTTATGCCAAGGTCATGGATTTGACTCCATGTAATAAACGCACTAATTAAAAAGTATATGGACTTTAGAAAAAGTTTGACATTGATAACTAATTGTGGCCTTGTTCTGTTTAAAACAGTCCAGTTCCTAGGATCAGCTGGAGAAGAACCAGTGACGTTTCATTCCCAAATAAAGTCAAACTAAAGAATTCCAATGCAATTCTGGAAATTCCCAGTTTTCAACAAGAGGACACAGGAACGTATGAGTGCATTGCTGAAAACAGTCGTGGAAAAAATGCTGCAAGAGGTCGGGTGTCTTTCCATGGTGAGTTATTCTTGATTTTTTTAGGTGTTTTTTTATTTAACAATTCTCTGTGCAATCTTTTAATCTTTATTAAAACAAATATCTTATACATTTATTATTCACAAACACCTTTATCAGGATGTCATTGCTGGTATGTGTGTACTGCATACAGTATGTATGTATTTCTTCTGCCTCTAGAGGTCTTTCATTGGTATAAATAGATATTTTTGACAGTTCATACTGTTGTTTTACAGATTGATGTTACCATATGGCTCTTGTACAGCATTGAAACCACAGTGATAAATCATTATATAGAACTATTGGTTATTTTATTCAAGATGCTTATTAATTCTGGAGGTGTTTTAAAGAAATACAAATGATTTTATTGAAAAAGAACATTATGATTTATGTTTCAGTTTTATTCAGGTTTGTTTTATTTTGTGTCTGCAGGAGAACTTAATTCTCCAAAATCAATTTATTATTATACAGTGCGTTCGGAAAGTATTCATAGTGCTTCACTTTTTCCACATTTTTTTTATGTAACAGCCTTATTCCAAAATGGATTAAACTCATTTATTTCCTCAAAATTCTACACACAATACCCTATAATGACAAAGTGTTTTGTTTTTAAAATTGTTGCAAATTTATTAAAAATAAAAAAAAACTGAAAAATCACATGTACATAAGTATTCACAGCCTTTGTTGAGAAGCTCTAAATTGAGCTCAGGTACATTCTGTTTCCACTGATCATTCTTGAAATGTTTCAGCAGCTTAATTCTCAGTTAAAACCTCAGTTGATTGGACATGATTTGAAAAGGCATGCACCAGTCTATATAAGGTCCCAGGGTTGACAGTGCATGTCAAAGCACAAATCAAGCATGAAGACAAAGGAATTATCTGTAGCCCTCCGAGATGGGATTGCCGAGGCACAAGGCTGAGGAAGGTTACAAAACAATCTCTGCTGCTCTGAAAATCTCAATGAGCACAGTGGCCTCCATCAAACATAAGTAGAAGATGTTTGGAACCACTAGGACTCGTCTTATAGCTGGCTGGCCATTTAAGTTGAGTGATCACGGGAGAAGGGCCTTAGTCAGGGAGGTTATCAATAACCCGATGGTCACTCTGTCTAAGCTCCAGTATTATTCTGTGGAGAGAGGAAAATCTTACAGAGGGACAACCATCTGTGCTGCAATCCACCAATCAGGCCTGTATGGTAGAGTGGCCAGATGAAAGCCACTTCCCGCTTGGAATTTGCCAAAAGGCATCTGAAGGACTCTCAGGTTATAAGAAACAAAATTATCTGGTCTGATGAGACTAAAATTGAACTCTTTGCAGTGAATGCCAGGCGCTACGTCTGGAGAAAACCTGACACCACTCATCACCAGGCTAATACCATCCATCATCATGCTGTGGGGATGTTTTCCAGCAGCAGGAACTGGAAGACTAGTCAGGATAGAGGGAAAGATGAATGCAGCAAGGTACAGAGACATCCTGAATAACCTGCTTCAGAGTGCTCTTGACCTCAGACTGGGGCGACGATTCATCTTCCAGCAGGACAATGACCCAAAGCACACCACCAAAATATCAATGGAGTGTTTAGTATATGGACAGAGATAAATAAAAATACAATTATTAAAATAAATTATTTTAAATAAAGTATTTTATTTCTTTTTAAATTAAATAAAAAAAACTTGAAAATTCCCAATTTCTCTCGATTTTAGATTTTGTGTAATTTTTGAGTAAATACATTTTTTGAGACAAAATTATATTAGTTTTTTGACATACAATACCAATCATTTAATTAAAAACACTCATTGTGCAGTTATATGAAAAATGAGATATGTATTTAGTGCCATGTATAAAAGATTAATCATCAAGACAACATTTATAGTTTGAATTTCCTGATCAAATTGACGAAATTTGAAAGATGAGACCTTGTTTTGTTACAAAGCTTATGTGACAAATTCTGTTGAATTTAGAAATATTGCTTTGTGAAAGTGAACCAAAATTGCAATATTTGTAACAGTTTCAATCCTGATTTTGGGACACGGCTAAAAATCTCCAGGTTTGAAAATGCTCTAAGTTTAATATGATTCTATAGCAGGTGCAAACTACTAGAGTGGCATAATTATGACACTTTTCCCATATCATTGTGCCACATTAAACTGCACACAACCCCGCTATGCCATGTACAATAACTCACAGTGAGGACATGCCATAACTAGTGTCTCATTTGACTTGTGTCCTTGAGAGACATGACATTTCATGATTCACATGATTGTGACCTTCTGCAACGAGCAGCTCATTGTAGAAGGTCACAGTGGCATTACATGAAAAGTCAAGCTTAATTTGAAATGTATGGGATTGTTGTGTTATTAATGTTTTACCCTTTGTACCCTTAATGAAATATATAACATACGTTCTGCATTTTTTTTTTCATTCTTCAAATTTTATGTGTTATTCCCCCTTTTTCAATGTTAATATTACACTTTCAGTTTGGAGAACTTCCATTGAATAAAATCAATCAACAAATCAATTGAAATTATAAGGTTGTGCTACAAAATATCAATATATACACTGCAAAAAAAAAGATGCTGGGTTTCACACAATTCCTTCATGTTGTCCCAACACAAATCTGTTAAGTTTAAGTAACTTAATTGTTTTTACAAATTTAAGTTAATTGGACATAAAACAATTAAGTTATCCCAAAAAATCTCCAGAATTGTTTTGATTCTGCTCATTAAAAATAAGTAGTTTGTATCTACTGTAAACAAACAAACAAAAAAAATTACTTGTGTCACCACAAACAAACACAGAGAAGATTTAAGGCTGAAAAGTAATGACCACAACTATGTTTGTGCCTGACCTTATCCAATTAGACGCAAATGTTATGGGAGGGGAGTATTTAAATGTATCACACAATGCAATTTACTAAAGGTTGTGCTTCTCAAAATATGGGTATTTACACTATTACGCCTAAAACGCATGTCTTAAATGTTATGCTTTAAATAGCTGCATTTGCTGTTGCAGAGAATGTGTGGTATATATTTGAAATGCCAGATGAACACATCGTCCAAACATATTGTTTGCCAAATATGTTAAATGTAATACCCTTCAGGATTAAATGATTACTTGAAACAAACAGCTAGGGTGAGTCACGTAATACCAGCCCAATCTTAGTTCCCTTAGACAATGTGCGACCTGATTTTCTTTTGCCTGAACTGTCTAAAATACAAACCGTACATCTTGTAGATGTTATGAAGCAGATGCTGACAACAGACATGCGGATCTAAATGCAGTTTGTATAAAGGCACGGTCGTACAGGCAATGGTCAAAAACAGAAGCAAAACAGTAGCAAAAGGGTATTCCAATAAACGTGGTCAAAATACGAGAGGTCAGGCTTGGAAGAACGAATCAAAACGAGAACAAGGCAAGAATCAAAAACACAGGAAAACAACCTCTGTAACCTTCCCCAGCCTTGTGCCTGGAGCAGTGGCGTAGCGGACAGGCCCGCAGGGCACGCACCGCGGGGGGGGCCCCGCGTGATTAGGGGGCCCCACGTCGTCGCGATTTTCAATAATTGAAAATTCAGGAACCGCAATAATCAAACTCTTGGGAACAACTGTGGTGGGAACCAAAGTTCACAGGTCTGTGTTCTCTGAAAACCTCTCAAGCGGTGGACTACTTCATTCTGATTGCTTGCCGCCGAACGACATCATAGCCAATGAAGATGCGCCGCTGTTTCTCGCCGCCGGTTCTCGTTAAAAAATGAATGACTTCTTGCTACTTTGACGCTCTCGCGGCTTTCGGTTTGTGATCGCTCCTCAGTTTGTGAAGAATTCCCCGCGTTGTCGATCCACCCTGCCTATTTTCCCCGCTCCTCAATTTGTGACATAGATATATACACTAGATATCGCATAGGGACCCTGAGCATGCGTCTATAGCGCCGCCACATTGGTACAGTGCTTCCAGGACAAATGTCATTCAACCGCACTAGTCAGGACAGTGTAATTACGTGAAGATGCGGGACTTTAGCGCTGTCTACGAGTGTAGTAACGAGCAAACAAAGAAAACAAAGCACAAAGGCAGAACACTTCATAGGTCAGATTAAGTTTTTATCTGTTTTTGTATGTTCTGAACTTTGTGCTAAACAGGTAACGTTATTGATGATAACAGTCACTTACTGCATTAATCATAAGGCAAAGCGGCTCCAACTCGCACTAAATACTCGGCTTATGCTAGTTTTGTTGAATAAAATCAGCAAACAATGCAAAATAAATATGACAACGAGATGCTGCGCTGCCAGAAATGTGTATTAATGTCGGCTAGTGAAAGAGTCGTTCATAACGGAGATTCATTTACAAACGAATCGCTCCCTCCATCAGTATGAGAAGTGAAAGCAGAAGAGGAGCTGTGTTTCAGGACACGGATTAGATCAAATTTAACAGCGAGGGTGAATAGTACATTTCTGTACACGCAAACACAAGCTTTTTGTCAGGAATGCCCGTGCGATCAGTGATCCATCAATGTAGAAAAGTTATGTAAAATTATAATTTTCATAAAAAAAAATTGCATACTAACATCCAGGAAAACTCCCGATCATAGATATATGTGTATATCTCTGTATAAGCACCCCCGCCCACCTTCGACTGGGGGCCCCGTCGGTGATCCCTGCAGGGGGGCCTCCTCATTTTGCGCTACGCCACTGGCCTGGAGACAATCCTTTCTCGGTGGTATACAGACAATTCCTTTGTCTCCATGCTTGGTTTGTGCTTTGACATGCACCGTCAATCCTGGGACCTTATATAGACAGGTGTTACCTACAGATATTTCCACATCCATCAACACTGTTTTAGATTTGTACTCTTGTGCAAATTTGCCATTTGCTAAATATCGCACTTGGTGTTTTAATGTGAATAATACAACCTTCTAGCATGTGATGTTGGAAAAGGGTGGATAATGAATGCAATCTGCATGCCTGTCTGCTGCGAAACTCAAACACATTTCTGTAGGATAAATGAAAAAGATTGTTTGCCCTGCTGAAGTAGATTTTCTGTTCCGCTATTTAACATCCTGTGGAAAAACAAGCAGTTTGAAGAGCAGTGGATTGGTGTCGGTCTTAAAGGATTCGTGGGTCTTATCCTGTGACTTTTAAATGAACATTCGTAGGGAGAAATGCAATCATATGAATTGGTTAATTGAACTCAAGATGTGGAGTGGTTGCCAGTCGAAAGGATAATAAAGCTTCCAGAAGGAGGTCAAAGGATTTGTAGCATGTGGCAGTCGTGTGATAGAATTGACATACTCGCTGAGCTTCTCACTCCGGCGGTTAGATTCATATTCACATGGCTCTGGTGAAATGGGTCGTCTATTGTTTGTTTTTGTCGGAGCATCAAGCATGCAGTCGCTGTTATGCAGACTAGCGAGTGGGTGTATGGCGAGCCATTTTGAGGTGGTGAAGCGGCTTATGTGCTTCTCATATTGCAGCCTTTTCTGATAATCATAATTAATAATTCAAGGGTCACACTGCATGATTTGAGCTATTTGAGTGAATGTGGGTGGGGATTTGCTGGAGAAATCTGTATCCAAAGACATCTGTAACCAATGAAGAAATAGACTGTATAAAAATAAAGACCTCAGATCTTTTTCAGATTAATCTGATTAATATCTGTTTACACAAAATGAGTTATTTGCTTCAATATGAATGAAATATACTGTTTTAACATTTTTTTAAATTAGAGAAAAAGATATCGTAGAAGATATTGTAGAAAACATATCAAAATGAGTTCATGTTAAAGCATTATTATAATATATATAATGCATTTTTTATTAATAATTTGACTTTTTGATTTTTTTTATCTTTTACATTTAAATGTTTAACAAAATTACTAAACTTTAACTGTAACTACGCTACTATGTTATGTTATGTTATGTTATGTTATGTTATGTTATGTTATGTTATGTTATGTTATGTTATGTTATGTTACGTTACGTTAAATCGATTACATTTTTGGTTGGTCAGTTATATTAATGAAAACCATTTGGGTCCTACTGCACCCAACCCATTCTGAGCTGGGATTAAACCGGCGATTCTTTACATGGGAGTCGGTTGCTCTAAGGAGGCTAAAGATCTGCATAGCACTTAACTAGCTGGCCTCCATTACACTCAACCCCCTAAACCTCACTTCCATCCCGGACGAGCCCCCATGTGTAGCCCGCCTATCCTACTGCACCCAACCTGTTCAGAAGATCGAATTGGTGATTCTTTACATGGGAGTTGGTTGCTCTAACAAGGAGGCTAAAGACCATAGCCTCTAGCGTTTGTTGCAAGAGCACCTTTAGAGGTCAGAGGAGTAAGGTTTACCTGCATAGCACTTTGCTAGCTGGCCTGTGTTTCACTCACCCCTGTAAACCTAACTCCCATCCAGTATAAGCCTCCACATGTAACCCACCTGTTCTATCGCATTAACCCAGTCTGAGCTTGATTTTTATCCGGCAATATTTTACATAGGGGTCAGTTGCTCTAACAAGGAGGCTAAAGACTATGGCCTCTAGTGTCTGTCCCTAGAGCACCTTTAGAGGTCAGAGGAGTGAGGTTTACCTGCATAGCACTTCGCTAGCTGGCCTCTGTTACACTCACCCCCTAAAACCTTACTCCCATCCCAGACAAGCCCCCAGGTGTAACCCACTGGTTCTAACGCACGCAACCCAGTCTGAGCTGAGATTAAACCAGTGATTCTTTGCATGGGAGTCAGTTGTTGTAACAAGGAGGCTAAAGACTATGGCCTCTAGCGTCTGTCGCTAGAACACGTTTAGAGATCAAAGAAGTGAGGTTTACCTGCATAGCACTTTGCTTGCTGGCCTCTGTTACACTTACCTTGTTAAACCTCATACCAATCCCAGACGAGCCCCCAGGTATAACCCACTAGTCCCATTGCACCCAACTAGATCTGAGCTGGGATTGAACTTTGCATAGGAGTCGGTTGCTCTAACAATGAGGCTTACGACCAAGGCATCGCTAGAGAACCTTTAGAGGTCAGAGGAGTGAGGTTTACCTGCATAGCATTTCGCTAGCTAACCTCTGTTACATTAAGACTTTTTCCAGTCTTTTTATGTTATTATTTTTTTCTAAAGGTTAATATCACAAATTATAATATACCTTTTTTTCTTAAAATGTATTTTATTTCAAGTAACTAAAATGCTTTATTAAAACAATTAGTTTTATGATTTTAATTTCACTCAATAACCATGGCCTTACCAAGTCAAACTTTTGGACAAAAATAATCATAACTTAAGTTTAATTTTATAGGAACAAACAACCAGGCTTTTGATTTGCACATTGTTGAGAAAAAAACAGGTTTAAAGTGACCCTAAGGGTGAGAAAACGATGACAGATTTCTCATTATTAGCTGAACTTTTACTATAATTGTTTCTGTCATCAAGGCCTTTCATTATATTAGCCTTGGGTAATACAGGTGGTTTTAATATGCAAGTGTAACATTTCACATTTCTGAATCTGTCCATCATTGACCATTGTTTGATTTATGATTTGCTCTATTTCCATAGCCACACCTCATTGGCTGCAGAATATGACAGACACTGCCATGTCCATTGAGGAGAATCTTTTTTGGGAATGCAAAGCCAATGGAAAGCCAAAGCCCTCCTACAGCTGGCTAAAGAATGGAGAATCTCTCATATCTGAGGTACGTCTAAAACATCCTAATTAGTCTAGAGATGTAGTGTGGAAATTGACTTAAAACATTTATTAATATTAGTATTAAAGTTTGTTTAAAATTAGCTGTAGAAAAATCAAAAAGAACGGATAGACAAAAGTATTTAACCAAGTTTTCTTTCTGAAAACAACTATTAGGACCGTTAAAGAAACTTCTCACTCTCAGCTGCCGTGACATTTTTGCAATTATACACAGTGGTGACAAAGACGAGACAAAACAAGACAATTGCTAATTATTAAGGGCAATCGCCATGCGCTGGACAGGAGTGGGAATTACAGTTAATTACGAATTGCAATAGATCTCCTTTAGCATAATCTGTCAAAATAGTAGATCACCTTAAGATTTTTTCATCACTGCTGAATAAATTTGTTTTTTTTTGTTTTGTTTTTTTTAACAATGATGCCTCTAGTACATCACCTTATTATCAATTGGGTGTCTTTCTGGTTGAACAAAAGTAACTTTAAGTCAAAATTTGCCAGGGGTATGAATAATTTTGGGCTTGACTGTATATATGCGCGCACACATTTACACAGCACTGCGTGACACACCTAAAATCGCTTTATGTTATCAGTTTAACAATAATTAAATGATAATAATAGCCATCAGAAATGGATTGTAAATATTTATTTCATTCCTAAGTGAGACTGAAATCTTAATTTGCACTTACTGTAGTTCAAGGTCATTGCAAACATTAATTCTCATCGCAGACATAAAAGCAAAGGCAAAAAAAGAAGCCAATAGCTGTTTAAGTAGGAGAGACTCCCATCAACAAACATCAGCGGTTATAAAGCAGCAGAAAGCCTCCATTAGAAGTGACCTGCATTGAGGCAGAGCGTGACCTGCTCTCCATCACACATCACGTCAGTCTCTCCATCTGACTCTTTGTGCTGAGTTCAGCCCTTAAGAACAGCCCATAGGCTTCAATGTCTGCTGCGCCATTAGCAGAACCATCAGCTCAACACTTCTCTACCTGTCTCACATGCTTTTCCGACTGAACGCCCATGCCAAATGAATTGGCCATTAGTTTTTCAACATTTCTTTTCTGTTCATTGGAGCAGAGGGTCAGCGTTTTCGCACTTTCTAATTTGTAACCTCCTCTAGCCGCTGCAAAGCCTTCCTTCGCCGTTCAGCATGATGGACTTTTAGTTGGTGTGTAGCATTTTTGTAAAACACATTATTCAGGTCAGCAGAATGGTATAGGCGGGCTATTGCTGTTCGATAAAACTATGAAATTAACACACACACTGAATAATGCTAAATTGCAGGAATGCTTTATACACAGCAAAAAACATATAGGTTCCACGCAATTGATTTGTGTTGGGACAACATTAGGAAATTAAGTTAGCTTGTTTTTACCAATTTAAGTGTAAGTTGCCCCCCACCAAAGAAAAAAAACTTGAGAATGATTAGTGATTCAGCTCAGTTTATATAAGTAGTTTGAACAAACAGAATACATAGTTCTTTGAGTGTAAATAAATTGAATATTTATTAGAAATAGTATTGCTCAATTTCCATTAACTGTAAAACCCAATAAGTTATGGCAACTCAAATTGTTTGAGGAAACCGATTGCTACAAACCATTTGAGTTAAAAAAATTATCTATATAAGTATTGTGAACTTACTCCTTTCAAGTTGAAGTAATGAGGTATTTAATTTACTCATTGCCTTCAACACTGAGTTCAAACCTCTTTTCAAATGAGTAGAATTAACGTTTTGTTACACTGTAGTTTTGCAGTATAAGAAATCTTAAAATGAATAATATTTTAATACAATAGATTACGAAGTGAATGACTAAAACAGCTGTTAAAATGATTGGTTTTAGTTTCAAGTTTAAAATAAAATCAATTTTGATAAAATAGTGTTTGATTCATTCAGACTTTTAGCATTTAATTCAACAAGATAATCTAAAACAGTTTGAATTGTTTTATTGCTTTTTGCTAAATGTTTTTAACATGCATATTTGCTATTGTCATAAAAACAATCAAAATTAAAAAAAATATTGTGCAAAAACTGAAACAAAATCCCAGTGTAGTAAATTAAGTATAATGTATTAAGTATTTTTGTAACATTTCATTCATTTATTTATTAACAAGAACAAATAATGAACAATGTTTGTACAGCGTTTACTAGTTATAGTTAAACATTTACTAATATGTTAGTTAACATGAACAAACCAGCCTGATCTCACGAGGAAACAAAACTATTTTGCATTTTGTCAGTTTAGTGGCTAATTCGTATGAGTTTATACAAGTTCAGTTGTACAAAATTGTACTTATTTAAGAAAGAGGTTTGGCACCCAACCTCACCCCTAAAACCAACCGTCATTGTGGGATAAGCAAACCATACAAATTGTATTTATAACATCGTACGATATCATACGAATCAGCCACTAAATCAAAAAGTTACGAATTGTGTGTTGGAACTAACCATGAACAACTATATTTGAATCAACGTCACGATTTTACAATAAGGTTGTATTAGTTACTGTATTTACTAACATGAAAAAGCAATAAACAAAACATTAATTATGGTATTTATTTATTTATTTATTTATTTATTAATGTTAGTTAATGATAATACAGGTGTTCATTGTTAGTTCATTTTAACTCACAGTGGATTAACTAATGTTAACAAATTTTCTAATAATGCATTAGCAAATGTTAAACTATGTTTAATAAATGCTGTACTAGAATTGGTTATTATTAGTTTATCTTAGTAAATGTATTACGTAATGAACCTTATTATAGAGTGTGACCAAATTAACTAGCGTCAACAAAATATAATACTATTAAAATGTATTGTTTATTGTTTGTTCATGTTAGGAAAAACTTCATTAACTACATGTCATGTATTGCAAAGTGCTACTATTTAATTTTATTTATTTTAATTTTATTTATTTATTTATTTATTTATTTATTTATTTTATTCTTCTTTATTCTTATTTTATCACATTATTTATTTTTTATGTTATTAATTTTATATTTATTTTATTTATTTTGTTTTACTTTTGTTTTATTTAGTTTTATTATATTTATTTTATTTTTATTTATTTATTTATTTAATTACATTTTATTTATTATTTTTATTATTTTCTATTTATTATTGTTATTATTTTTACATTTTATTATTTTAGTTTTATTTTATTGTGTTTACTTATTTTTTTATTTAATTTAATTTTATTTTCATCTTTAATAACCCTGCATTGAAGTGATAAACCCACACCATATCTGCTCACCAGAATCTCTTTTAAACTTGGCAGTGTTCTCTTTTAACTTTGCCCAGAACGCAATCATATAATCAAGCATACCCTAGCGACAGCATAGCAACGTTTTTATTTATTTATTTATTTTTGTTTTTCTTTGATTGTTTGTGTTTGTCTCCACAGGGCCGAGTGCAAATAGAGAACGGCGCTCTCTCCATCTTCTCACTAAACCTCTCAGATGGCGGCATGTATCAGTGTGTGGCAGAAAACAAGCATGGCATCATTTACTCCAGTGCTGAACTGATGGTGCTTGGTACGACCTCTGTGTTTCCTTCAATCCTTCATTTGAATACTCAAACTTTATCGCTTGAGGTCAAATTACAAGGCAGCACCACAAACATCCATCTAATCCAGAGCTCCATCGCAACACTCATATTTCCCCAGTATTGATTCTGAAATTTCAATCACGACACACTGGTCAGTATTGCGTGGTGTTAAATAAATGGCATCGTTTTGAAGACACGACGCAGTAAAATGTAGGTTTAGGTAAAGACAAATGGCCTGGAAGAATCTGGTGGAAGTGGACAGCTCTATTTGTTAAGTTCTTTAGACTTTTCTAAAAGGCTTTCTTCCAGTTCTTTGCCAGAGGCTGTTTGAACGTCAATCGCTGTTCATCACAGATTCCATTGAGGCTTTAAGTGTCCCAATATCTCTCTCTCTCTGTCTCCTGCAGCCTCTGCTCCCAGTTTCTCCCAGAATCCTTTGAGCCAAACGCTTAAGGCGCGTTCGGGTAGTGACGTTAGCCTAGATTGCAGACCACATGCTTCGCCCAGAGCCATTAGCTTGTGGAAAAGAGGAACTGAGATACTGCAAAGAAATGAAAGGTATTTTATTTTATTCAATTTTATTTTATTTTTAATGTTATATATTTTTTTATTGTTTTAATTTAATCAAAATTATTTTATTTATTTGACTTTATTTTATTTTACTTTTATTTCATTTTATGTATCTTTATTTTTTATATTTAATTTAATTTTATTTTATTTTTACTTTATTTCGTAATTTTTTTTATTTACCCTATTTTTTTAATTTATTTTACATTATTTTATTTTACTTTATTTACATTTTTGCTTTGCTGTGTGATGTTAAAATGTTATTCTTTATTCTCAAGGACTTTCCTTTTCCCCAATGGGACACTTAAGATTACCAACATAACCAAGCGAGATGGAGGTAGTTACACGTGTGTTGCTAAAAACCAGTTTGGCACAGCTAGTACTACTGGGAAACTGATCATTACTGGTAAGTTAAATTATTATTATTATTATTATTATTATTATTATTATTATTATTATTATTATTATTATAGATTAAAGTTTGTCTAGATTTAATTGATTTTATTTATTTATCTGTTGTTTAAATTTAATTTTATTTAATTTTATTTAATTAAAATGTAGTTTTATTTTATTATATTTATTTTACTTATTGTGTTTTATTTTTATTTTATTTTATTAATTAAATTATTATTTGTTTGATTTATTTAGCCAAATGAACCACAAAGCAGTACTATTTGTTAACATTTTTTTTTTCTAATATTTTGAGGTGTTTTTTTTTTTTCTTTTTTTAGTTCCATTTTATTTTCACACATTCTTTATTATGAAACAGTGCCATTGATTTGCACATACTGAAAATGTAGGCTTGCCAAGCCTTTGATTAATTTATCCAATATTTGCCAAATTTTGTGACATTCTGTGTTATTTAATTAAGTTTTTTTATTATTATTATTGGACTTTGCAATAACTTTGCATCTTCCCTAATGCCTAAATTAAATGAATTAAACTGCTCAGGTTGAGTTTTCACTTAATATTTAATTTAATTCAGGTTTCATTTATCAAAAAGATTGCTTTTTTTTTTTGCACCATTTATAAATCAGTTTTTTTGTGCGTTCATTTATGTACTGCTTCTTCCTGTTCTCTATTTAAAAAAAAAAATAAAAATACTTTTATCATCCAAACGAGAAAAAAATATATATCATGTAATTTCTCTGTTGCAAAAAAGCTGATTCATCTTTCCTAAAATATTGTGTCTTTCTGTTATAATCATTTAGCTTTAGGCTTTAAATTAGTTTTGGATGAATTACTGCTTTCTTTTTCTTTTTCTTTTTCTTTTTTTTGCTGTGCAGACAATACACAGTCCAGTTCTCTCTTCATGTTCACTCAGATGCTGTACTCCTAATGCTTTAACTATGATTAGCTTTGAATGAAATGCCACATATCGTGATGCATTGCTTCATCTGTTTGGAGAAATGTATTAGCCAACTGACAACTCCATTCTTCTAAGTTTCTGTTGTCACTGCTGTCAGCCTTTCAAGTCAAAAAATCACAAAGCGTAAGATTTGTTTTAGATAATCAAGCACACAGAGAAGTCTCACACAATGCCACTACACTATTTCGAGACAAATGGCTTTTGTTATCAAGTCTCTCCATGTCTAAAAAGTTTTAAGACATCTTTCGAAAACTCCTGGAATAGTTCATCCAGAAATGTTAATTTTGTCATCATTTCCTCATCCTCATTTTCCAAACTTTTATTATGTTCCTTTTATTGTGAAACACAAGAGGAGATACTGTATGAAGAATGTGCTGTTGTTGTTTTTTTCATACTTTTATAGTAAATTGTGACAAGAGGTCTAAAAGTTCAGAAAAAGAGATACAGATTATAATTGATGTAGTCCAAATGAATCATGTGGGTTATTTCAAGTCAATATAAGGTTGCTTGGTGTCATACTTCCAAACCAGTGAGTAAAAAAAAGACAACTGAAAAACCTAAGGGCTATATCAGTCCAAATTGTGAATGAAGTTTTGTGTATAGTATCCAGTATATACATGGCTTCAATAAAAAATCATTTCTATAGAATTCCACTACAGCACAATAGGTACACCAATGTTATGGGTTTGATTGATATTTACCATTCTTATAATGACTTTGTGGCCTTCCACATTTATTGTAAATGAACAGAAATAATTCCTATATTTTTGATTCACGGAAGACAATAATGAGTATAGAACTGGGGCCTGTTTCAGAAAGGAGGTTCAACCAACTCTGAGTTTAAACTTGAACTCTGAGTTTTCAGTTTCAGAACAGCTGATATGAGTTAGATCAATAAACTCTGAGAAGACTAATTCAGAGTTAAGCACACACACCGTGGCTATGAAAAGGCATTATTAATGGAGTACAGATGTTAGAATTTGATGTGCTCATACAAAGTTATAGCAAATATGATCATATGTTTAAAAAAAAAGCAATACCACTGCATCAGTGAAACTAAGACAGTTAGAGTGGGAAAATATAGCTCTGCAAGTAAATGCTAAGTTTACATTTAAAATATTTAAAGTATTTAAATATTTAAGTATAATAATAAAATAAGTAATGTATTGATTGACGTTTTTAGACTTTTCTTCTTAATTCTGAAGTTATTTCAAATATACTTGCATTAAATTACATAAAATAGGCTACTGGTTTCTACAACCAATTTGACAAAACAAGAATGCATATAACTTTCACTTAATTTAAGATTCCCACGTTTACAAATGTTGATCAGTTTAAGATAATATTTCTAAAATTGAGTTTTTATTAAATTTAAAAGTGCACTTGTGTGTGTCTGCTTTTTTATTGATCAAGTAGTAGAGGTTGATATGACATTTAGAATGTAAGCAGTACTAAAAATAGTTTTTAAGAACCAGTATTAATCCCATTAATCTAGTTACAGTACATGTCCCTGTCGAAGGTCAGTGAATTTAAGCTAAATTTTGTATATTTTTTTACAGTAATATCAAAGGTAAAACTTAAAACTGGTATTGAATCTAATTGTAATTTTCCCAAAAAATTACAAGGTATTCTCTTAAACTTGTTCTTTGTGTGACTGAAATGTAGACAAGGAATTACTAAGGCTAAGGTGAGAAACACCACTTCATCTTTAAAAAAGTGGAGGAGACAGACAGAGTTTAGAGAATAAAACCTGATCTGGACCAAGTTAGGTTCATAAAGTAAGTTACCACGGTAAATGACTCAGTGAGTAAAAGTTACTTCTCATTAAGAAAGAGGCTTGACTTAGTCTACTTTGCTTTCTCGAGTTTGACAAACCTGCCATTTTGAAACAGAAAACCCAGAGTTCCTCTCATTTCAGGGTTAACATACTCTAAGTTTTCACTTAACCTCCTTTCTAAAACAGGGGCCCTGGGGCCTGTTTCAGTAAGGAGGTTCAAACAACTCAGAGTTTAAACTTGAACTCTGAGTTGATTTACTGAGAGATTAAAAACTCAGAGTTTTCGGTTTCAGAACAGCTGATCTGAGTTGGGTCAATCAACTTCGAGTAGACCAACTCAGAGTTAAGCGCGCACACCGTGACTTTAAAAAGGCATTATCAGTGGAGCGCAGACATTACGAGTGACTATGGCAATATCTTATAAAAGAGATCAGCATTTCTTTCTCCAGCTGAACTTGATGTTCTCATGCAAAGTTATAGCAAATATGAGTGTATATATTTGAAAAGAAGCAGCCATCAACCAGTTAGCGTGGGAAAACAGCTGCTCAAGATAATGCCTAATTTAACTTTTTAAGTATTTAAATATTTAAGTATAATAAAATAAGTAATGTAATTTGTGACGTTTATATATTTTTTTCTAAACTTTCTTTTATACATTTATTAGTTTTAAATGATTTAACGGTGCACTTGTGTGTCTGCCTTTTTTATTGATCAAGTGATAGAGGTTAATATAACATTTAGAAGGTAAGCAGTACTAAAAAATAATTTTTAGAAAGAATAATAATCCCATTAATCTAGTTACATGCATGTCGAAGGTGAATTCAATTTAATTATTTATTAAAAAAGCATAAGCCATTCTAGTACAGTTCTTCTGTGTGTGACTAAAATGTAGGCAATAGCTATGTTTCCATCCAAATATATTACATAAATTTATGTGCAAAACTGGAATATTGCATAAAAGATGCGAATAAAATTCCATCCAACGAGTCAAAGAGAAAAAAATTGTCACTTCCTGATTAAACTGGCACCAAATATCAACAGTAAAAACAGAATTTACTGTGGTAGAAGAAGCTGCGTCAATTAATTCTTTATTTAGCCTAATTAATGTACTTGCGCCTCGATGTCAGAAGACAATGCTGAAACACAATGAACACGTGGGGGCGTCTGAAGCCATGAGACGCGGAGACTCTTGACACGCACCAGACGTTCGGAGGTAATTAATAATATACACTAATACTGAAACAGAATGACTAAAACAATATTTAAGACGTGTTACAGTGTTCTCAGCCTCCATTTACACACATTTTCATTATCATATGATCATGATCTTTTTTTTTAATGTACATACTGTAATTTGTTCAGTAAAAGTGTTTCCATCGTAGTTTATGCGCACATTTTCTATCGAATAAAAGTTTATCCTACTCAGTTATGTGCGTTTTTTAGCATATTTTAAAAAGTTATGTGCATCATGACGTTTCTATCAATCATTTTTATGCACGTATCCAAAATTAGCATTAAAATAGGTGGGTGGAAACGTAAGGCTAAGGCGAGAAATACCGCTTCATCTTTAAAAAAGGGGAGGAGACAGACAGAAACTCTGAGTTTAGAGAATAAAACCTGCTTCTGACCAGGTTAGATTCACAGAGTAAGTTACCACAGTAACTGACTCTGAGTTAAAGTTAACTCTCTTTCAGAAACAGGCTTGACTTACCCTGATTTCTCGAGTTTAACAAACCTGCCATTTTGAAACGGAAAACCCAGAGTTTCTCTCATTTCAGGGTTAAAATACTCTGAGTTTTCAGTTAACCTCCTTTCTGAAACAGGCCCCTGTACAACCAATCTCAGCAAAACAACAGCAAAAACAACAACAAGAAAATTAAAATTGAAATAGTTTAACATACAGTTTAATTCACAATTATTAGTCCTAATTAACCTAGTTAAACCTTTAAATGACACTTTAAATTCAGCTTAATACTGTAAAAATTATCTAGTAAAATTTTATATTACTTTCATCATGCATGGCAAAGATAAAAGAATCATTAGAAATTAGTTATCAAACCTATTATGTTTCGAAATGTGTTGAAAAAAATATTCTTTTATTAAACAGAAATTAGGGAAAAAATATATAAGGGGCTAATAATTCTAACTTCAACTGTACATGTCGGTGGCTAAACTGAAGCTCATTTAGAAATATGATTAGCTTCCGTGGCAAATCTATAGATTCAAGGATTAAGCTAAATTGAATCACAACAAGAGCTTGTGAATCAGAATCAAATTGGGACACTTGAATCAATACATAGCACTTGTCTACAGTATTTATATTTTTGATATGATCATAATTGGGTTTTTTTAACAATGTAGTAAAAGTTTATGCCATTTTTTTTCTCATTAAACCTGAGAATTCAAATGAATTAACTGGATTATTAAGCCTATTAGAATTATGTTTTAATGACTTTTATTAAAATCTGTTTGGGTTTTGTAGACAAAATAGTTATCTCTCAAGCAAGAGTGTCTGAACATATTTGCAAATGTGATATTCTTATTGAGTTCAGTACACAACAAGTTATTATGAGTTACTTTAGATCCTGTTTTTTAAAGCACAACATCTGTTCATCTCAGAGCAACACTGTGGTGTTTTACTCCTGAATGAATCTGTTTTTTGAATGAACCGATTAAGCCAATGATTCAATGATCCATTCATAAAGTGACTCAACTGCTGCAGTGTTTCTACATGAATCAGCTATTTCGAAGAAATATTTTTAACAAATGATCAGTGAATCACTCATTAAGAATTACCGCCACCTACTGGTAAACAAAAACAAATATTGCTAAATACAGTTTAATTATCGCTATTGAGGAAATCGTAAAAAAATTAACATTTCTCAGAGCTTGTTGAATATGACAATAGTTCATTTGGGGTGAACCGTCTCATTAGTTTTCATTTAATGCTCCCTTTTCCAGTGCTGTGTTTAGCTCGTGTAACCTCTCGCTTTAGTCCTCCACACTCCATTCCACGTTTCGCTAATTACTCATTGTTAAGGTCATCCTTAATTGCTGTGGCCATTATCCATGTGGATTGTTATTTCCTCATTAAGCTATAGGATGAATGTTATCCTTCACTTTTGTTACTCATTACATAGGGTATAAGTTTAATCAGCTGTGTTTTCACGGAAAATCAGAAGAAACTCATTAACTATGTACTCTGCATGAGCCTGTACATCTTTTGTGGGGTTTCTATTCCTTCTCTCGCTTGTATTTCTCTCTCATTATGTTTTTGTCATGCACCAGCAGTTGACCCCCTTAATGTAATTTAATTAAAATGACCTTTACCTCGCAAAGTGTCTTCACCCAACTGTATTCTGCACACGGTAGACGTGCTGCCAATTCATTTGGCTCTTATTAAAATTCACTTTATTTTCTTCTTACATTAATAGTCCCCTTATGGGATCTAAGTATAGTACGCAGAAATGAACATTATTTATTACCGCTATAACCCACTGTAGGTTGGTGTGGAATAGTTAACCCACAGACTCGAATGCTGCTCATCAGGACAGCAATGTAGGGCGCTAAATTGTCAGATGACCTAAAAGTTTAAATTTTTCAGTTTTAGGTTTGTGTACCTAAAATATTATAATATAACTTATAATATGTAACTTTAATATAATATAATATAATATAATATAATATAATATAATATAATATAATATAATATAATATAATATAATATAATATAATATAATAATCCATTCTCACAAAAAAAATCTACTCTCCTGCCCTCAAAATATTTTTTTTAATTATGGAAATCTTTTTAATTGATGTGTTATTTTGCATAAAATATTAATTTTTAATAATGTTCAGGTATTTATTGATTCATTTTATTATATTTATTTTGACATCTCAAAATACATTTAATGTTGCAGCGCATTTCATTATCATAATGCAAAAAAATGAATAAAGATTCAAAGTGGCTTATCTAATCAAGTTTTATATTATCAATGAATGCAATGATTACTGTATTTTTTTGCTTATTATTTTTAAAAATCTTTTTACACTATTTATTGATATTTTTTGTATATAGTGAATTATATTTATTTTGACAACTCACAATACATTTTTATTTGTTTCAGTGCTTTTCAGTAATATAAAATACACCTTAATACTAACAATTAATACTTCACTTATTGTATTACTAGCATAAATCATAAATAAAATAATAGCTTTTAATAATTTAAAATGATTTATTGAAGCATTTTATTGTTGAGTATAAGTTGTATTTATTTCAACATCCCAACACATTTGGTTGTAGTCCATTTCAGTATTACAGTCCAATCCTTATATTATTATTTAACAAATTAATTACTGTATTAGCTGTATAAATCTTGAATAAAATATTAAATTTTAATAATTGTAAACTATTTATTGATGCATTTTATTATTGAGTGTAAAGAATATTTATTTTAACATTTTCAAATACATTTTCAGATGCAGCGAATTAAAGTATCATAATGCTAAATAATTAATTACTGTTCAAATGTGGCTTATACAATAAAGTCTAATATTAATGCATTCATTGCTGTATTACTTGCATTTTATATTGAATAAAATAATAGCATTTATTGATGTATTTTATTATTAAGTATAAATTATTTTTATTTCAACATCTCAACACATTTAGTTGCAGTGCATTTTGTTATTACAATGCAATCTTTATATTATTATTATTTAATAAATCAATTACTGTATTATCTGTATAAATCTTGAATAAAATAATAATTTATTGATGCATTTTACTATTGAGTATACATTACATTTATTTCAACATCTCCAAATGCATTTTTGCTGCATTTCAGTTTTATAATGTTAAATAATTATAATTCAAATATGGCTTATCCAAGTCTTATAATAATGCATAAATTATTGTATTACTTGCATAAATATTGATTAAAATAATAACTTTTAATAATTTTAAACTATTTATTGATGCATTTATTATTGAAGAAATTATATTTATTTTAGCATCTCAAAATACATGTTTGGTTGCAACGTATTTCAGTATCAAAATGCTAAATAATTATTAACAGTTCAAATGTGGCTGATCTAACACAGTCTTATTAATTAGTGCATTAATTACCGTATTACTTCCATAAATCTTGAATAAAATAATAGCTTTTAATCATTTTAAACTATTTATTGATGCATTTTATTATTGAGTATAAATGATATTTATTTCAACATCTTCAAATACATTTTAGTTGCGGCTCATAATGTGAAAAAATTATGCAGCCTACTCTTTTTGGATGATCCTTGGTGTCAGGATCATGCCTTAAAAATGCTGCAGCCGCCGGCGGCAACACACTGGGGTTTTTGAAGAAGAGTGATTGTCTGGTTATATTCCTGGTCACAGAGGATGTTTTCTCACTTCAGCTTGTATCCCAGAGCTAAACTGACAGACTGTGTTGGCACTGTAACTAACAGAGCCCACGAGGATCAGCCAGAGCCCCAGCAGCACAGAGATCACAGTGGGGGAGAGTGTGGTACTGCCCTGCCAGGTGACTGCCGATCCAGCCCTGGACGTGGCCTTCTCCTGGGCCTTCAACGGTCAGCCCATTGATTTTCATCAGGATGCCGACCACTTCGAGCGAGTGGGAGGGGTGAGTTTTGTGGTTTTAGGGTGATTTTGCAACCTCAGCAACCTCCATCCCACACCACCACCTCCAAACATGAAACATTTATAGGGAACAGGATTTTCCTTGTTGTTTTTTTTTTTTTTATGCAGGCATAGTCAAACATTTACAAATCATTTATGGAAGCCTGAATACAAAAAAGAGAGTCTTAAAGCTATAGTAGCACGCAAAATCTGATGTAATGTTTTTCTTTTTTTTCCTTTAAGTGTGTATTGCATCCGTCTATACCTAAGATAAGATACATTTAAGCTCACGGTCTCTCACATAATGGAAATATGCCAAAATGTGTTGGTATAAGCTAGATTATTCATTCATTTTCCTTTCAGCTTAGTCCCTTATTTATTAGGATTTGCCACAGTGGAATGAACTGGCAACTATTCCAGCATGTTTTACATATCGAATACCATTCCGGCCGCAACCTAGTACTGGGAAACACCCATACACTCTTGTATTTACAAACACACTCATACACTATGGACAATTTAGTTTATTCAATTCACATATAGCGCATGTCTTTGGACTTTGGGGGAAACTGAAGCACCTGGAGGAAACCCACTCAAACACAGGGAGAACTTCACACTTGAACCAGCGACCTTTTTTTGTGTAATACTTTGGAATATTAGCATAATGAAGACACACACTAAGACAGAAGATGAACCTTCAGTGAATTGTTGTTTTGTCGCATTTTGTGAATGCAGAGATTTAAAGATAAAAACATATTACTGTGAAATACTTTGCTTATTTCCGATAAATCTGCGTGATCATCATTAGTTTGTATTGTTAGAATCTGACTCTGTCTAATAGAGTAGAAGTGACATTTTTAACTGTTTGTGTTTGTGTAGGATAAGTGTTACATTTCTTACACATTTAAGATGTCTGGCCAATGGAAATACACCAGGTTGGCTGGCTAATCAGAGAACTCTTTTCAGGCTTTTCACTCTTTTAAGCTTTTTAGGTGGAGGCACTTGTAGAAACTGGAACTCAGAGTATTTTCAACGATATCTCATGCTAATTTAAAACTTGCTAATTTAGTGGTTTATTCAAACACTGTAAAAAAAATAGCTGCCTTAAATTTTTTTGTTGTTAACCTTTGTTTGTCTTCAAAAAATGAGTTGAAACCCAATTAACTTGTTAAAATAAGTTGAAGTAACATAAAAGCTTTTGTTTTGATGGCTTTTTGTCATACTGTTTTTTTACAGTGTGTGAATTTGTATGATCTCATTCCTACATTAAGCATGATTTGCTCATCTCCCAATAATGGTTAGGTTTAGGGGTTGGGTTTTGGGTTGGTGCCACATCTCCTTTAAAAATCTACAATTTGTGAACAACTGAACATATTAATGTGTGCAAATTAGCCACTAAACTGACAACATGTAAAATAGTTACATTTCCTTGTGGGATTAGGCTGGTATTTCAGACAGACTGTCAATATAGATTAATAGAAATAATGTTTTTGATTAAACCATTAAGCCAAATTTTAAAAGATCAGAAATATTTATTTAATCTTATAACTTATAATGCCATAAGAGTTTTTAAACTACTCACTTTTGAGGTAATTGGCCAATCACAATGCACTGGATTGCCAGATCCTACATAGACAAAATAAAGTTAACTACTGTAAAGTACATTGTGTGAACACACACACACACACACACACACACACACACACACACACACACACTGTATGATTTTACCATTGAGGTATACAGTATGAAGCTATTCTAGTCTACTTAATAAACAAAATAATAACTTTTTAAAATGACATATTGTCTGTTTAATTTAAAAAGGTTCAATCATATTGCCTGTTTAATTAAAACAGAGATAAATGTAATTTGACAGAAGCGTATGTCATAAAAATAAACACAAGTGTCCTTTTGAAGGGAATTTTCCCCCAAAGAGATCACTTGGTTATCATTTATTCTCCCCCGACTTCTTCCAAATATTTTTGAGTTTCTTATTTCTCTTGAACACAAAAGACGATATTATGTTGGAAACCAGCTGCCATTAACTTACATAGTACTTATGGTTGTCAATTGCTTCCTAAATGTTTTCTTTTGTGTTCAACATTAAAAAGGAAACCATAGCATATTGAAACCACTTGAGGGCACGTAAATGATGATCAAATGATATTTTTGGGGTGAAATATTCCTTTAATACAGCACAAGAAATTTAGCTTGAATAATCTGAACAATAACGTGGTTGCAATAATCAAGCCAAAGAACATTAGATGTACAGTTATGAAGTCTTTGTAGGGAGTATAGTACAAGCACTTGAAGGACTAACTGGGTTTCATCTGATGGTTGTGCTTCACGAGCTATTTGGAGTTTGAATGCTCCCCTTCTCAATCAGAATCGTCTGCCTTTATGTCTGCAGTTTGAAATAGGATTCTTGAGATGAATTTTGCCTTCTTGTTACGGGTCGTTCTGTTGTTGACCTACATTGAATGCGAATGATTCTGCGTGTATGGCAAACAGCTGGTGTCTGCAGAGTGAACCAGGGAAACAGGCCAGATCAATTAAGAGTCTTGTTCCCATTTTACCCTTCCGCTTTCACTTGGCATTTTACATTGCAAGGGTGACCGTTTCCCTATTGGCGCAAAACTCAGAATGAATTGAAATCCTGCTTTAAGAGATGCTTTGTGTGGAATCGAAATTTTTCTTTTGGTTAAGATATTTCTTTAGTCAGATGGGAATTGAAACTGAATAATATGCAGCTTTTAAAAATTAAGATAAGTAATTTAACAGTAAATATTATATTATATTATATTACATAGTCACCGGCCACTTTATTAGGTACACCTTACAAGTACTGGGTTGGACCCCCATTTGCCTTCAGAACTGCCTTAATCCTTCATGGCATAGATTCAACAAGGTACTGGAAATATTTCTCAGTGATTTTGGTCCATATTGACAGATTTGTCAGCTGCACATACATGATGCGAATCTCCCGTTCCACGAAATTCCAAAGGTGCTCTATTGGATTAGGGTCTGGTGACTGTGGAGGTCATTTGAGTACAGTGAACTCATTGTCATGTTCAAGAAACCAGTCTGAGATTATTTGCGCTTTATCACATGGTGCGTTATCCTGCTGGAAGTTGCCAACTGAAGATGGTTACACTGTGGTCATAAAGGGATGGACATGGTCAGGCAGGATGGAACCAATGCTTTTATGTTTATGATGCCAAATTCTGACCCCGCCATCCGAATATCGCAATAGAAATCAAGACTCTTGATTTCAGCTTTTTTCCAGTTTTCTATTGTCTAAATTTGGTGAGCCTGTACAAATTGTAGACTTAGTTTCCTGTTCTTAGCTGACAAGAGTGGCACTCTGTGTGGTCTTCTGCTGCTGTAGCCCATTCGTCTCAAGGTTGGATGTCTTGTGCATTCAGAGATGCTCTTCTGCATACCTCGGTTGTAACAAGTGATTATTTGAGTTTTGAACCATCATGTTCAAAGTCACTTAATTCACGTTTCTTCCCCATTCTGTTGCACAGTTTGAACTGCAGCAGATCCTCTTGACCATTTCTACAAGCCTAAATGCATTGAGTTGTTGTCATTTAATTGGCTGATTAGAAATTTAAGTTAACGAGCAGTTGGACAGGTGTATCTAATAAACTGGCCGTTGAGTGTATGTTATTATGTTATTATATTTTAAAAAATGTATTAGTATGAGTCAATAAATTAAGCAAATAAAAAAAGTTCTGTTTTTCTATTTTTTCTTATCTTTTTTCATATTACATTATATATATTTAAATTTGAATATTTTTATAATTTTATTACTAATTTCATTTTTTTTTTAAATAGTATGAGAAATATTAGTTTTCAAAACAAATATTACATATACATATTATATACATGTATAATTAATATTTCTCTATTGGATGCTTTATAATAATATATTTGTGCAAATACATTAGATTAGTCAGTACTGAAGCTAAATCTGGAGCTTATCTAACAAAATAACTTATATGCACAGAGATCTGGGCAGAAAAATGTCTGAAAAAAGCTCTCCAGAAGTGCCCCCTTTGAGGGGGCAGACCACATTTCTGTATCCTAGTGACTCGTCTGAGTCCATGTTTTTCTTATTTTTCTGGCAAAGTAAACTCAGTTTAAAGTTTGCGCCTCGTGTATCCTCCGATCTGCTTCACAAGCTTCACGCATCAAGAAAGGACACCAAAGGACTCCATCCTCCAGCGCATCAGAGAAACTCACGCAAAAGAGAGAAATACCCACTAAATCCAGGAATTTAGTAATGCGTTAAGCTGTGTGCCCCTGATGAAAAAGGTGTTTTTATAATCTTGGTGATCCTTAATAGTGTGTGGGACTGAGGTAGATTTGGTGTCTAGTTATATTTATTTTTTCAAATTAACAATAAGGTAATTCGGAATATTAATAAATAATAATTACTCGGTCATAAACTAAATAAAAGTTAATTTTGCTACAATATATATATATAAAATAGTACAATATACATAAAACATATATATATATATATATATATATATATATATATATATATATATATATATATATATATATATATATATATATATATATATTAGAAAAAATCTTAAGAAACAAAAACGTAAGATTTTGCTGAATTTTTAAAAATGTTTTATTATATAATATGAATTTAAATATATCATTTTTATATTTATATTATAATAAATGTATCTGCTTAATAAATCTGTTTTGTTCCAACACACCAATATCTATTACCTATATTAACTGAGAAATGGATTATAAAATGTTAATTTTTAAAATGGGGTGTACTCATTTATACTTCTTTTAAACACCATTCACACCTACGTTCATAATCTAATTCCAGTTCCCTCAAACCTACAGTTAAACCCTGTTTTTCACTGCTGTGTGATTCCAGCTAATGTAAAGTTCATAAACGGGTCTTTTCTCAAGGGCAATTACAATGACATTGACATATGCAGATGTGGATTATAATGAGATATGCCTTTCATGGATTCACACTTTCTCTGGTCCCAAAGATTACGCTAGCCCCTGATGAGCGCATTACCATAATTAAACATCAGCCCCTCATAGTCTTTCCATCCAATAACTGCAAGTCCAAACCACAGAACAGGCTCTTGTATTGGTATTGATTCAGTTTGAGGCATTTTCTAGCCATTTGAATTGAGCCTGACTGAGAGGTTTTTGAGTGTGGAGATTGTCAGACTCCTTCATGTAGTATTATTGTAGAGCAGTGATCTGTGGTTTGGGGTTTGTATGCAGACCACTGGAGACATTAGTGTGATATCCTGGATTTTGCTGGAATGAATGTCTGGGTATATTTTATTTGAACGCCAGAGAAGCACAGAGGTAAACTGTGTTGGCAAATATATATTTAAATTCATCTTTAACTAACTTTCAAGTTAATTTTACTGTAGTTCAATTATTGTGTTATTAAAAAAAAACTGTTTAAAAATGAAAAATATATTTATATTTGTATTTTAATATTTAGATTTTAAAAATCAATATTTCTTAATTTTTTTAACCACATGAGAACTACAGAGATATGGATAGGTGGAAATTTATCTAAATATTAGTGAAAAATATTAATTATAAAAATATATTAATTTATTTATTAAATAAATATTTTTTTTAAATGTAACCATAAAATAGGTTGTTTTTAACAACATGAGAACTATAGAGATATGGATGTGGGGTATCTAAATATTAGTTACATTTATTATTTATAAAAATGTGTTAAATAAATAAATAAACAAATAAATAAATGCATAAATAAATAAAAATATCTGATCATTTATTTTAACAACATAAGATTTAGAGATATTTTTTAATTTTAGTTGACTTAATATTTACAAAAAAATATTAAATAAATAAATATTTGTTTATTTATTTTAACCACATCAGAACTACAAAGGTAAGGGACATTTAAAAACAAAAAACATGTTTTTATATATTTTTTTTTTATTTTAATACTATTAAATTTTGGAATTACTTTATTGTTTTTATTTTTATTTTTATTTCATAAATGCTATTTATTTTTCTATTTTCATATTTAATATTATTAATTCAATTTAAGCACAATTTGTGCTGTAAGTGTGTTTATTTACAATTTTAAAAAGATACCATAAATGACGACTTGGATTTATGTGCTTTTCTGATACAATAGTGACTCTCACTTGACTCTTGCTTTTGCTTTGCACATTTTACCTGGTTCTGCTTTACATAACTGTGAAGTGATTAGCATTGTCTTGCCAATTAGCTGCAGTGGGTGTGGGTTTTCATGAGCTTTTGTGTGTTTTCATGAGCTGGATCTGAATGAATCCTGCAGGCCACTCACAGACAGACACTGGTTATTTAGGTCTACTTGTATCCCAAAGCACTGTAGCTGGTTTGAAAGTGTGGGAAGAGTGTCTGTGTTTGCAGAAATCTGCCTGCCTCAGCTTGATTTAGGTGATAATTACATAAGCACACCAGACAGTAGACACTTATTCCTGTTGGCCCTTTGATTGCTCAACCTACATTAGCACTGCAGCTCAAAGTGCCCCAAATCTGATTTTTTATTTTTTTTTCTTGCCTGTGATAGATTTGTTTTTGCGGATAACCATGTTATATGTCAAAATTCAAAATATTTCCCACACTAGTATTCAGCCTAAAGTGCAATTTAAAGGCTTAACTAATTATGTTGAATACAAGTTATGATAATTTGGCAGGTTATTGGATAACAGTGTATTGTACTATTGACCTTATTCTAAAATGCGGAAGTGCGCTCGTTTTTGCGATTGTTTTAAAAGAAATGACTACGAATAATAAACGGCAGAAAATGGTCAAACTACTTGCTCTACAAACAAGTGCTTTCATGACAATACAGACAAAGCAGAAAAATAGAATAAGAAAATATCAGTTTGCAACATCAAGCAAGCTGTTTTTACCATCTAAAAATCAATGGAAGTGAATGAGATTGGAAGTCTCAAGCCAAAAAGATTGAAATGACTGCGCCCACTCGTAAGCAAAGAATAAGGTCCATAGACAATTGAAAAATAAATAAATAAATACATAAATAAATAATAACATTTATTTAATAACCAATAAATAAGATAATAACCTTCATTTTTTATTTAATTTGTTTTGTTTTCTAACTGATTTTATTACAGCCAAACTAAAAGGTATATATAGAAAATATATAAAATAATCTAAAATGAAAGTTGAAGTCAGAATTATTAGCCCACTTTGATTTTTTTAATTAATTAATTTTTTTTTAATATTTCCCAAATGATGATTAACAGAGCAAGGAAATTTGTCAGAGTATGTCTGATTTTTTTTTTTTATATATGTATTTTTAAGTACCAAAAAAAAAAAATTTAAATATGCTTAAAATTCCAACATAATAATAAAAAAATAAAAAAAATACCTTATATAAATAATTATTTAAATTTTGCTCACTCGCGTAATGTGCTTGTCAACATGTCGTAAAGGCAAAATCCAAACAAAAATGGCAGAGAAACGTAAATGCAGTGATTATTCAGTGTGCAAAGAAAAATGACAGACCGTATGACAAAAACCTATTTAAATTTTGGTTTTATTGAAGGACAGAATGTGTCATTTGTGGTGACAAACTGGCAAACAACAGCATGAAACCAAGCAAAATTAAAAGACACCAGAAAAACAAAGCATCCAGAGACAATAAGTAAAGATCAGGAATTCTTTAAGAGAGAGAAAAAAACAGATGGCTCTGTTAAAAAGATCGACAGAGATCAGAAAAGCATTCGAAAGAGCAGGTAGTGATTTGCAAAAGGCCACTAAAGCTTCGTTTGACTGTTCGCTGTTGATTGTCAAGGCTAAAAAGCTGCATAATGTTGCAGAGGAACTAATCAAACCCGCCTGTACAGTATGTTGACGGAGAGGAGTTGAAACAGAACCTACTCATGTCTACCAATTTACCCACAACAACTACATGTCAAGATATTTTTATGGCTGTCGATTCTTACCTCACATCCTACATACAATCTGCCGTATGGAAATTTCATCACTTGCTGCATGGTTGGGACTACTGCAATGATGGATAGAAATAAGGGATTTAACAGCCGTTTGATGGAAAAAAGCCTGCAATGTGTTATTTTCCACTGTATGATCCATCACCAAGCACTTGCCAGTCCAGAGACCTTAGTGACACACTGGCAACAGTTGTAAAAGCCGTAAACTTCATTAAAGCTCGTCATACGTACAAGCTAGAGATTATTTGCGCTACTGTGTGAGAATGAAGGGCACCATATTCTTCTGCTACAGAGATTTGCTGGCTATCGCGCGGCAAAGTGCTTGTTCACATTCCATCATTAGTCAAAAGCATGCAACCCCAAGGTGGATATTAGCTTTGTGTTAGAAAAATTTGCTTTTGTGAAAAAAATCATATTAAAATTGACAGTGACTTTGTTATACAGTGTATATTCATACACAGATGAAAAAAAAACATTTATTAGTTTAAAAATATAAATTCCTGTGTATTAATGTAAAAATAAGGAAAAGGTTGGGAACCACTGACCTGCAGAACAAACAAATTTTCTTTCCGAAATTGAAAAAAAAAAAAAAAAAAAAAACGGGGGCTAATAATTCTGACTTCAACTGTATATATATGTGTGTGTGTGTGTGTGTGTATGTATATATATATATATATATATATATATATATATATATATATATATATATATATATATATATTGGTCTGTTAAACATTATTTGGAAATATTTTTTTAAAATGAATAAAAATGTTACAGGAGGGCTATTAATTTTTGACTTCATCTGTATTTTGATATTTTCTGAAAGTCTTATTGGTCGAGCTTATAAATATATCAAACATATATAATGTGTTTAAATCAATAAAAATGAAATAAATAAATAAATAAATAATGGGTAAAACAACATTCCATTTAAATTCATTATAACATATATTTGTGCAAAAATGATCAAAATGCTTATTCTGACCTGTGCTTACTAACATTTACAAAAGAGTACGTGTCCTTCCTCTTTCATAGTACCTGTCTGAAACACCCTTTCATTAATTTGAGCACATACTGCCACAATTTAATATCACACGTCCCAAATATAGAGGTTATAATGTGATTCATGAATCATGTTATGAATGAAAATGCATGTTGTAACAGCATAAACAATTCATTATTACAACCCTTTTCTACTGTGTCTCCAACAGAGCTTTTCTGGTGATCTTATGATTAGAAACATCCAGCTCAATCACGGAGGGAAATACGTTTGTCTTGTTGACACCGACGTCGAGAGCTTGTCTGCTGACGCAATATTGGTTGTTAAAGGTAGGAACAAATCTTACGCCATTGTATACATCCACATGCACCATATTCACCTGTTGATATACATATATTTACAACCGTTGAAGAGCTCCTCACGAGGTGTGTATTTCAACATAAGGCCACTGCTAATGTTGCAAGAGTTCACACAGTGCTAAATGTGTCACTTGGGATGTTTTATGGAGCCTGCTGCGTTCTTTTTTTTTGTGAGTCACATTGGTATTCATGGCCATTTCACATCACACTTCTGTCCCAGGTGTTTGGAGAGGAGTTGTTTATCATAGAGGATGTCTTTAATTGGCTCATTTACACATCGGCTAAGCAGCACGACGGGCCCCAGAATGCAGTGCAAATGAAGAGAAAACATTTAAATGGCAGAGAATTATTTGGAGCAGAAATGTGAATCATTTAGTCGCGCGTATGCAAGCATACACACATACAGTGGCCTACACTAATAGTGTCATCCTTGGTAAATTTGAGCAAATAAGGCTGAGATAGAAATGTCTTTATTGTTTAAATGTGTTTTATATAAGTTTTTGAATCTTTTAAAGCATAAAAAAATACCATAATATGTTTGCTGATGAACTTGAACGTATTTTTTTATCGAAAAAGGAACAATGCAGTCTGTTATTCTTTGTTGAAAATGTGATTTCTGGGTCAAAATTTCAGTGTTTGTTTGGTCTGTATAACACCACCCACTGCTAGTTTACTCAATCGTATTGCGGAACCCTGGGTTGCCTTGGTGGAAAGCAGTGTATTTGATTCCAGTCATAAAGGTTGCCTCCATGTACCTGTGCTGCATCAAATTGAGACGCAGATGCAGAGGTACAAAATCCACATGAGGTTGTTTTAGTTTACAAACAATGCAAATATTACAATAGTAAACATTAGCTGTGAAGTTTACATTGTAATGCTGGGTTCACACCATATGCGGAGCACCCTGTCACTTGCTGTAGTTTTACTTGTGGGATGTTTTTCACCTCAAGTTAATTTTCTGCTCAAGTAGAATTAAGCAGGTCGCACACCAGAAGCGCCGCTCGGCGGCGCGCCGCGCAGCGCCACACAGCGCCATGTATTTTAGAATTCTAAACATAGGTTTCTATCAGGATACACACAGCAGCGCCGCAAGTCGGCGGCTCTCGGCGGCGGCTCAGGACGCAGTTCATTTTTCAGCCGCGCCACAGAGCGCCATCTGATTAGTTTCATGTTAAATATTATTTGAATGTGCGCGTCTGGTGTGTGATACTTTAAACTGTCATGTACGCGCCGTGTCGCGGCGCTGAGCGGCGCTTCTGGTGTGCGACCTGCTTTACAGTATTTGAATTTGTATGGAAATCATGATTGAGGTTTAATTTTGCGCATTTCGTTTCATTTCTGCCACCCTGTGGAAACTTTCCTATTTAAAAATCTATGATATAAGACATATTTATTGTTTTTATACTATTTAGACACATCGTCATACACTCATTGGCCATTTTATTAGGTACTTAGGTATTAGGTATTTAGGCATATAGACATAGTCAAGACAATCTCCTGAAGTTGAAACTAAGCATCAGAATGGGGAAGAAATGTGCCGGTCTAAGTATTTCAGAAACTGCTAATCTACTTGGATTTTCACACACAACCATGTCTAGGGTTTACAAAGAATGGTCTGAAAAAGAGAAAATATCCAATGAGCGGCAGTCCTGTGACCGAAAATACCTTGTTGATGCCAGAGGTCAGAGGAGAATGGCCAGACTTATTCAAGCTGATAGAAAGGCAACAATAATTCGAATAACCACTTGTTACAACGGAGGTATGCAGAAGAGCATCTCTGAACACACAACATGTTGAACTTTGAGACGGATGGGCTACAGCAGGAAAAGACCACACCAGGTGCCACTCCTGACAGCTAAGAACAGGAAACTGAGGCTACAATTCGCACAGGCTCACCAAAATAGGACAAGAGAAGATTGGAAAAACATTGCCTGGTCTGATGAGTAAACAACATGAAGACATGGATCCATCCTGCCTTGTATTAACGGTTCAGGCTGGTGATCGTGGTGTAATGGTGTGTGGAATAATTTCTTGGCACACTTTGAGCCCATTCCTCATGTAAATATCACAACCTACCTGAGTATTGTTGCTGACCATGTCTTCTGATGGCTACTTCCAGCAAGATAACGCACCATGTCACAAAGCACAAAGCAGACTGGTTTCTTGAGCATGACAATGAGTTCACTGTACTCAAATGACCTCCACAGTCACCAGAACTCAATCTAATAAAGCACCTTTGGGATGTGATGGAACAGGAGATTCACATCATGGATGTGCTGCTGAAAAATCTGCAGCAACTGTGTGATGCTATCATGGTAAAACATGGACCAAAATCTCTGATATTTCTAGTATCTTGTTGAATCAATGCCATGAAGGACTAAGGCAGTTCTGAAGACAAAAGTGGGTCCAACCCAGTACTTGTAAGGTCTACCTAATAAAGTGGCTGGTGAGTGTATTTATACCCTTGTGAAACAGGAGGTTATAGTTGATTAATTTTATGTTAGTATCCAAGTTGTAATACAAAAGATAAAATCTATATACAAACATATTTTGTGATTCAAAAGTGTTTTCTGTTTATTTACAGTTGTGAATTGCATTATGGGATGTTGATCTCTGCTCTATCAAATTTTATTTTAAGTTACTTTTATTGACATTTTAACAGTTTGAAATAATATAATGTATAAGAAATAACATATAGAGAAATAAGTCTGGAAAATAACAGAAAATGTTCTGGCAGTTTATTACAAAGTTTTAGCACCGTGATATACAACACCAACCTAGACAATATATCACTTTAAATATATATATATATATATATATATATATATATATATATATATATATATATATATATATATATATATATATATATATAAAAATATATATATATATATATATATATATATATATATATATATATATATATATATATATATATATATATATATATATATATATATATATATATATATATATATATATATATATATATATATATATATATATATATATATATATATATATATATATAAATAGCTTTAAATTAAAAAGTTAAACAGCTTTTCCACAGCCTCCACAGTTGCTCATGTTTATAAAGAGTCCCAAACTGTCAATATTAGTGGACACACTATGTTGGCCTTGTTTAAACTCACAAAGCATGCTCCAACACAAAGTACTTGTCGTTTCTAACAGCACTCTCAGACAAATAGTGAGAGAGTTTCATCAATATGCAGGATGCATGGGCCGAATTTAATGTTTGAGCAGATGCAGAGTATAATCAAACTCTCCTAATGAATTGAATTCCTTCTGGGCGGTGTGATGGAGTCAGGTCCCCCCAGTCCTCCAGATCTGGTGGTGGTCGAGGAGGTCACAGACAGCACTGCCCAGCTGTCCTGGAGCCCCGGCCAGGACAATGGAAGTCCTATTACTGGATACGCCATCCAGGGCAGGACTCCCTTTACTGTTGGCTGGCAAGCTGTCGACACAGGTACTTCCGACACCACTGATATGTGCAATGTGGAACAAACTGCCAACCTCTATCAGAACTGTCTTCACTATTTAAATTAAAGTCATTAACTTGCTAATTTCCTAAGCCTTAGTCTACAGTGTTACCTGTTTTGTCTTGTTTGTTGGCTGCCTTGTTTTTTGTCTGTGATTTTGTCATGTCAGGAATTGTTATGTCAGTAGCTGCTTTGTGTTTTTATATGTTTTTTTTTTTTTTTCGTTTGACTCTTATACCTTTTGGTCTTTTTTGATTGTAAAGCCATTTGCTTTATAAATAAATAAAAATACAAATAGAAAGCTGCTTTGAATTCAGTGGTCAGCATATGAGAGACCAATAAATTAACTACCATTTTCTTTTTACTGTCTCGATTAACAGGTAATGATTGTCTATTATTATCAGGGCTATTAGTCCAGTGTTTCCCAACCTTGTTCCTCAAGGCACACCAACAGTACACTTTTCAACCCTTTCCTCATCAAACACAACTGAATCAACTCATAAGAACATTAGAAGAAACTCCAAAACCTGAAATGACTGGGTGAAATTAGGGAGACTTCCAGAATATATACTTCCAAAATATCAGTGTGCCTCCAGGAACAGGGTTGGGAAACACTGTATCAGTCAAGTAAAACCATATAACTTAAATATTTTTATAACTTGAAATAAGTGTTAATTATTCATTCAGAAATGTTCTTTTCGGCTTAGTCACTTTATTAATCTGGGGTCACCACAGCAGAATGAACCGCCAACTTATCCAACATATGTTTTACGCAGCGGATACCCTTCCAGCAGCAACCTATCTCTGGGAAACACCCATACACACTCATTCACACACATGCACTACAGCCAATTTAGCCTGCCCAATTCCCCTATAGCACATATCTTTGGACTTGTGGGGGAAACCGAAGCACCCAGTTGAAACCCACACCGACACGGGAGAACATGCAAACTCCACACAGAAACGCCAGCTGACCCAGCCGAGGCTCAAACCAGCAACCTTCTTGCTGTGAGGCGATTGTTCGAACCACTGCGCGACTGCGTCTCCATATCTCATTTTAATTTTTTTTTTTATCCTTAAAATACAGAAAGATCTGAAACAATGTAGACATGTTTGATTGTTGTTGTTTATAAAAATAATTGAAGTATTCATATAAAGACAGACATACAAAACGAACATGTAAAATACTAAAATTGATATTAACATAAAAAATTGCATTAAAACAAAACATAATAGTTACATAATACAAGCTACAGCAGGGAAAATACGTATTGAACACATTGCCATTTTTCTCAGAAAACAGTTTTAAAGGTGCTGTTGACTTGAATTTTAAAAAAGCAACCTAAGAAATCTATATATGCAAAGAAAAAAAAAATCTAATTAGTTTACAACTGAAGTTATGTGTAATTAAATGAAATGACACATGAAAAAAGTATTGAACACATGAAGAAAGGGAGGTGTAGAAATGCAGTGAAAGACCAGACAGCAGCTGAAATTTCACAGTAGTTATTCAGCAAGCCTCTGCCCTTCTTCATTGTAAATTAATACTAACTTCTTTACTCCTACATTAGAAGGATGATGAAGATGAAACCAGGGTGGACATTTCAGTAAGACAATGATCCAAACACAGCCAAAGAAACTTTCAACAGATTTCAGAGAAAGAAAATCAAGCTGTCGAATGGCCCAGCCAATCACCTGACTTGAATCAAATAGAAAATACAAAGTAAAGATCAGATTTTATGTTTGATGCTTGCATTGCGGCGACACAGTGGCGCAGTAGGTAGTGTAGCCTCACAGCAAAAAGGTCACTGGTTCGAGCCTCGGCTGAGTCAGTTGGTGTTTCTGTGTAGAGTTTGTATGCTCTCCCTGCGTTCGAGTATGTTCCCTCCGGATGCTTTGGTTTCCCCCTCAGTCCAAAAACATGAGGTACAGGTGAATTGGGTAAGCTAAATTATCCTTAGTGTATGAGTGTGAATGAGTGTGTGTGGATGTTTCCCAAAGATGGGTTGCGGTTGGAAGGGCATCCGCTGCATAATAACGTGGCGGTTCATTCCGCTGTGGTGACTCTGGATTAATAAAGGGACTAAGCCGAAAATGAATGAATGAATGAATTTTGCATTGCTTGGGTTTTTACCAAAAGCTGGTTCAATTCCATGTTAACAGCTCCTTTAAATAATATTAATCCCAGGAAAAAACATTACATGTTCAATACTTACAGTATTTTCTCCACTGTATATAAATCAGTTATATACAATAAAATGATGTTTAAATAATAGTAATGCTTCATTATAAACCTATTTTACTTCAGTATATTTTTATTGTGTTTTGCTGTTCAGTTCCTGAGGTGATCAATGGAAACACTCTGACTGCGACGGTAGTGGGTTTGAACGCTTGGGTGGAATATGAGTTCAGAGTGTTGGCCAGTAACAGTGTTGGAATGGGAGAACCCAGTCCTCCATCTACCAAGATCAGAACTGAAGATTCCAGTGAGTAAACCAGCGGTAGACTCTCTTCAATCTCACTGCCTTATTTCACACAGTCATTCAAATGGAAAGCGCTAAAGCAGCCCATACCTCCTCCCTTCTCCCTTTATCCGTCACATCCATCACTTTTATTTCACATGCAATACGCAAACCTGCTTTCTTTTTTTCACAAATATCTGATGAATGCTTTAAAGCAAGACACTGCAGGTGAATGGGGTAAAATATTAACATCTAGTTATTTTCATATGTCAGTTTTCTAAGATGTTATGTTCACATATGCAAATGACTTGATTAGTTCATTAAATATGCGCACATTTGCATACATTTCTAGCAAAAAAATCCCAAACACATAATGAAGTCATGTTCAAATCCTTGTTTCATTTTCGGTAATCTTTTTTTATTATTATTATCACTGCATAATTTATCAAATACTGCAAACAGCCAGAAAAAAAAATCACATTTCATTTTTTTTAAAATAAAATGCTGTATATAACCAAACAAATTACATATTAACACATACCTCTGATTTAAAATAAATAAATAAATATTTATGTGCCTTTGAAATGACTTAAATCAAACAATTGTTTTATGAAACACATTTTGATAATGTTTTTTTAAATACACTATAAAAAATTTAAGTCAGTACAACTAAAAAAATCCTTATCTCCTTTCACTTTTTCTTGTTCACTCAACTTTTGAAAACATCAGTTGTACTGACCTAAAATGTCTAAAGTTGTGTGAACAAAAAAAAAAAAAATCTTTTAAAAAATTGATACTTAGAAGACATTATCAGAACAAACAAACATGGCTCAGTTGAAAAAAACAAACAAAACAAAAACAGAGATACATGTTAACAAAACATGTATTAGACACAGAATTAGAAACAGGACAGGAGGTAAAACAACAATAACGGTAAACAAGACAATTATCAAAACATGCCAGGACAAACAGGGAAAAATGCTGTGTAATGCTTCACATGTAAAGCATGCCTTTCTGATTTTTCAACTGAACAATGTTTGTTTGTTCTGACAATTTATTATTTCTTATTACCAATTTCCAAGAGTTACAAGATAACAAGAGTTTTTTTTCAGTCAACTTTAGACATTTTAAGTCAGTGCAACTGATGTTTTCAAAAGTTGAGTACATGTCGGGGCAGTGCCAATAATGGAGTGGTTAGTACGTTGACAAATGGCACATTCACGGCGACCCCAATTCGATTCCTGCCTCAAGGTCCTATATGACGATCCTTCCTCTCTCTCCTCTCCCCATGTTTTACTGTCTTTACCCTCTGCTGTCCTATCAACTAAAGGTGAAAAAAAATGTTGAATACATGAGGAAAATAACTAAAGGAAATTTTATATATATATATTGTTCACTCAACTTCAGGCATACTAGTTCTGCAGACCAAACTATTTCAGTTGGCACAACTTAAATTTGTTTGTTACAGAGTAGTTCACCTCTCCAGAACTACTAATCTTATGTTAACCCAACTAAATTTATTTAATGATTTTTTTTTTGTATGACTGCCAAATAATTTAAGGTCAGTGCAGCTGATGTTTTCAAAAGTTGAGTGAACAAAAAAATGAAAGAAAATATGTATTATGTTTTTTTTTTTTTGGTACTGACTTAAATTTTACAGTGTATACACTAGAATTAAAAATCTACAAATTTAAACTGACAAAGCACAACAAAAGAAATAGGTATACACACATGTATTTTAGACTTCTCCTTTCATTGGACTTATGAAATGCTAAATGATTTATGAAATGCTAAAAAGCTCAAAATCTCAAAACTAAGAGGTGCATGAAAAATCAATATTCCACCTGCAGTATCTCACCCATTAAGAAGTGAAAGAGATAGTTTTAAGTCTTTTATGTGATGAAAAATTAAATACACTTTTGATGCTCAAACATGCAGTAAAAAAAATCCCAATCAGAGCTGTGCCGGCGGCGTTTTAATCTCTTCTTTGGGTTTTTGCCTGCAGTGCCTGACGCTGCTCCCACTGATGTTGGAGGCGGAGGAGGCACCAAATCAGAATTAGTGATAACATGGGAGGTAAGTCATTTGTCAGATTTTACTGCTCCCTCGGCCAGCCTGGGCTAAATGCCGGTGCTTAATTGTGTAGAATGAAATGTAGCCATTTTATGATTGCGGCCCACACCAAGACCCATCCCCTTCTGGCCTCCGGACTGCTAGCTTTAATACTTCTGCTCCAAATGAAAGTCAGCTGAGGGCCAGAGACTTTCTTTAAAGTTTATTTCACTCGCAGATAGGCTTCATTCTATTCAGATACATCATGGAGGAAATAGGGCTTCAGCAAGGGAAATGTCTGACATTCATTTGCTGTCAGGCGTAAGAAATACCTTTAGAAATGCTTTCATTTGAAATTTCAAAGCCTTTCAGGGAGCTGTAGTGGTGATTTGGTGTATTTATGCTAACTTAAATGCTAATGTGTTTCGGAAAACCAATTTTACATCATATTCTGCAACTCTACCCTTCCAAAAGTGACTGAAGTTGTGCAATTTCAGCAAAAGTGGAATAATTCAAACTGTAAAAAAAAAAAATTTGTACTGCTGGTTAACTAATGCACTTTTGAGTATAGAATATGTGTATACACTGTGCATTACATGTACATAAAATTATTATTATTTTCAATAATCTTATATCATATTTATAACAGTTTTCCTTCTTTAAGCTGACAACTGGAGTCCTTTGAATCTTTCACATATACTCTAAAAATGCTGTGTTGCCCAAAGTTGGTTCAATTATGGACAAACCCAAATTTCCGGTTAAACCTTAAATCTTAATTAAATTTACTTTTTATCTCAGCTGTTGTACTTTGACTGGCTGTTTACAAGACAATGATTCCAGCCAAAATCAAAATAATTGTAAGCATTTTCCCTGTTCGTTTACACAACTATGATGTTCAGGGGACTGGAAAAGTACATTTATTTTATTTAACAGGGACAATGTTCATTAATCAACAGTAAAACTGTAAATAACCCAGAGTTAGCCACAAGGGCTGATTTTCATCTGTTGCTGAAAACATGTTTCAAACAGTGCAAGTTTTTAAAAAAAGCAACTGTTAAACACTTGAAAACAAAAGTCTGTGAAAACGATGATGTCATGTATATTAGAGTTAAGCATGAACAAACACACAATAATGGTGGAATACATGGTAGTGTTGTTGTTGCTCAAGTGGTGGTTAATGCTTCTTTAGCAAAGTGTGGATTTACTTCCCATAACCTTACCAATAGTGGAGATGCATCATACACACAAAGCAAATTCTGCATACAGTATAAACCAGTGCTGATAAAGCATGACCTTCCCTACACTGTTCACTAATAAGTAGTTTACTATTTAATTTCAGTAACATTATTGACTAATATGAAAATTTTCATCTGATTTATATACAATAGAGTTTGTTATATATTCTGTCTTTTTGTCTTTTAGCAAAAATCAAGAGAAACAAAACATATCTACAATTTTGTTGAAATATTGTAGTTTGTATATTTTTGCAGTAATTTGCATAAATTTAAATGCATTATCTTTCCATTTCTAAAGGTGTTCTGTGACTAAAATATTATTTTAATAAATATATGTTTAATAAATCTTCCAAATGCACCAATATATAGAGTATTAATCATATTTACTGAGAAATGGATACAAATATTTATTTTTTAAAACTGGGTGTAGTCATATTTTGCTGAGCACTGTGTATTATATGATAGACTTGCTTTGATTTCCGAGTGGATTTATTTGAATTTGCAATTTAAACATGAAGTAAAAGTTTAAAAGTTTTAGTTGTTTAAGTTTTAGTTGTGTTACTTCCAAAATAATGCTATACACAGTAAATCATTAGATTTTTTACAAAATTCTGCACAGAGAAAGAGAAAAAAATGTCCGCAGATTCTGTTTGGCCCTACTAATAAGGTGACAAATACTGGCCTGGTTGTTTAAGCAGAAACTACTGGTTGTTTAAGCAGATATGTAAATGTGGATGGTTTTTAAAACATTTCATATTTTTTAATTTTTTTATTTATTTAAAACAAAAGAAAAAGAAAAAATGTTTCCTTTTGAGCTAAATAACTTGAAAGTAAAATTTACTGTAGCCTACAAATGTGGTTATTTTAACCCAAATTTGGCTAAAACATAGATTAACATAACCACTGAATTTAAAAAAAAATTAAGTAAGCAGATAGGTTTGTCCATATTAGAACTATATTGGTGCTGTAACAATGCAGCAGTTTTTTTAAAGAATTTATTCTACAAATTTAAGGCCATAAAAACGGCATGCATAATAATAATTTTAAAAAAAATGTCTTGAGAGGAAGAGCTCTTAGGCTAAGTGCTAATAAAGCCCTGTTGTCATGTGGGTCAGTTGGTTTGTTGACCTCAATTTGTTTTAATATCACTATAGTTTTGTGTTCCACTCTAAGCCTGTTCCAGAGGAGTTGCAGAACGGAGAGGGTTTTGGTTATATCATTGCTTTCCGGCCAGTGGGAATGGTGACTTGGACCCGTGTGGTGATTTCAGCACCCAGCCTCACCCGCTATGTTTTCCGCAATGACACCATCCCGCCATTCTCACCATTCAATGTCAAAGTGGGAGCCTTCAACAACCGCGGAGAAGGACCTTTCAGCACTATTGCAACTGTGTTCTCCGCAGAGGAAGGTACAGTAGTGTTTTCAAATGTTTTCCTCATTAAAAAAGATAATTACTTATATGGATTTTAATGCCATATTTGGGTCAGACGGAAAGATGAAAGTGGGTTTCAAACATCAAAGAATAAAAGTAGTAATAGATTTTTGACTTCATTTATTTTTTATACATTATTAATTAAATTAATTATATTAATTAATTTGTTTTGTTGAGAGTAAACAAAAAATAGATGTTATACACTGTTTCATTATTTAAGTCCTCCAGCATAATAGCTTTTATAGAAAAAAATCTTGTCAGACTTATTTAGTAAAGTAATCAAAGTAACACATCACAACCCCAAAATATTAATACATTGGAATATTAAATCTTTAAACATTGCCAATATTATTCAAACTACTTTATTTGACCAATTGGCTGCTTATTTTCATTTGACATATTTTTAAATAATGTCTAATTTATTATGGGTAATTTCACCCATATTAATTTTGACCTTATTATTATTATTATTATTATTAATATTTATAAAGTTTTAAAACGGCAATTCAGTAATAATTTGGAGTTGTGATGTGATACTTTAATTCGTGTGCTTAATATTGTAAGTCTGACAAGATCTTCGTTATAAAACCTATTATGCTAGATGACCTAAATAATAAAAACTGTATAAAAGCTAAACTATTTTTGTTTACTCTCAACAAAACAAAATAACTAATTAAATTAACCAATAATATTTATTATTATTATTATTATTATTATTATTATTATTATTATTATTATTATTATTATTATTATCATTATTATTATTATTATTATTATCAGTAGTAGTAGTAGTAGTAGTAGTAGTAGTAGTATTGAAGGCTTGTTGTAAGTGGTTTAAGGGTGCTTTCACACCTAGACTTTTGTTTCGTAACCTGGCACATTTCCCCAGTTAGCGTGGTTTGTTTGGCATATGTGAATGCAGCACTCATGCTCGGATCTGCAGCAAAACAATCACTCCCAGATCACCTGAATAAGGTGGTCTCCATTCGATTAAAACAAACTCTAGAGCGAATCAATTATAGTGAGAAATCAAAACGATCCCAACCAGGCTATATCATAGTGTATTTTAGATAAGTAATTGATAAGTAATAGGCATATATGGCTATATGAAGAGAGAATTATGAGTCATTATGATGTCATTATGATGTCATTCCAACCGGTAAATGTGCGTTTCATGTGAAATACGAAAAGTGAAAGCATGTTAGCTATTAACAAGACCTGTGTATCCGTTAAGAAAATTGACCAAACAGCAATCTTATCTGTTACTTCTTTCTATAATGTAAAGCCTAAAATGCATAAGAGAACTGCTATGTGAGAAAGTCTTACTTCTGATTTATATTTGGTGACGATAACTGTGGGTGTCTGTGAAACTGTGACCAATGTGACAAGGGTTTACTCGCACATGACTTGTTTTAACTCTTATGGTACATTTAGAAACTTTTCCGCTTGAAAGTGAACTGCAGCAAGAACAATGTGCAACATTTTTACAATTTTATTATCTGTTTCAGAACAAAAGAATCGATCCACAGGTGTGAAAGTACCTTTAGTTGATATGCTGTTGATATGGTATTACTATGTGGCTACATGTAAAATGTATCAGTATTACTGATATTTTAATTTCAGATATACTTCAAATCCTATAAGAAAACAAATTGTTTTCTATTTTTATACATTTTGCAATTTTCATATAGTTTGAAAACTGAATAATACACTTTCTGGGTAAAAGGTTTTCAAGCATGAAAAAGCACAGTACACAGACGCTACAGTACATTATAATAGCAATGACATAGTATATTAGAATGTGACCTGCATGATTTATTTGACAAAAAATAAATAAATTGCTGTCATGCATTATTCATTTTCTATTTATACTTAGTCACTATCCTTTAAAACCATTTACCTATTTCCCATCAATACTGTATGTTTGATTAGTTTAAAATATAAAACAATTTAGTATGATCATTTATTCTATTCTATATGTAAAAAAATTCTATGCTGAATGATGGTGCAAGATAATTTTAACATTTTATTTTCACCAAAGTATTTTGAAACACTAAAGTAGACTATTTTGCAAGCATTTAATATTATTTGTATGTAAATAAAATTTAACAGAAAGGTAGCTCAGTTGTTAGCACTATAGCCTCACAGCAAGAAGGTCACTAGTTCGAGTCCTAGCTGGGCCACTTGGGATTTCTATGTGGAGTTTGCATGTTCTCCTTTTGTGTATGAATGCGAGAGTGTATGGATGTTTCCCAGTAATGGGTTGCGGCTGGAAGGGCACCCGCTGCGTAAAACATATGCTGGAATATCTGGCGGTTCATTCTGCTGTGGTGACCTCTGGTAAATAATAGACTCAGCCGAAGGAAAATGAATGATTGAATGTAAATAAAATTACTTTTGTAAATCTGATCTGATCAGACTAAAACATTTTATCCTTGACCAATGCAATTGCTAATTTCATCTGCTACTCTGTGATTTCCAACAAAAAATGAAAATATTTACAATAGAAATTTAGTATGATCCTCTATTATTTTATATAAATAAAAAAATGTATATGCTGAATGATGGTGGAAGATAATTTTGACGTTTTACTTTCCCTAAAATATTTTGGAACACTAAAGTAGACATTTTGCAACCATTTATTATTCTTTGTATATATTTGAAATCACTTTTGTGAATCTGATCTGATCAGACTCAAACATCATCCTTACGATTGTTAATTTAATTTACTACACTGTGATTTTCAACAACAAAAAGCAAACATTTACAACAGAAAACAATACCAAAAGCATAGCTAATCCTACTTGTAAGCCTAATAGTCTGCTTACTGACCTAATCAGCCATACATACTAATGCAGGTCAGTCAGCGATGCACAGCCCATGGAGTTAAACTCTCAGACTCAGCAGCAGTCCCTTCACGTCCTCAAACACTCTCGCTTCCCTCCCTTCACACATACAGGTGTGACCTTGAATGAGAATGATGGAATAAGTTGATTGAGACAGCTTTGGCCCCTCCCACCTCGTTCAAGCTGCCAATGACAACCTTAAATTAGTTACTGCGGCTATAGGTTACAACAAATCCCGCTCGACACTTACAGGCCTATATCGCGTGCTGGAGTGTTAATTGAATTTGCCCAGCAGATTGTCTCCTTCTCTGTCAGTCACAGTTCCCATTGAAATGAAGTAGGGCTTTCTTTCTCAGGTGAGACCCGGGCTTGGTTTTCCGACTTAATCCAATTTTACTTCATCGCCTGTGTAAAGCGCTTTTTGAATAAGAGCCTCAGCGTTTCTCTTTTCCTCCACAGTGCCAAGCATTGCGCCGGAGAAAGTGTCAGCAAAAAGCCTGTCAGCTGCAGACATTGAGGTTACCTGGGAGCCCATCGCATCAATTCCTGAAAGAGTCCTCGGATATGAGGTTTGATTCATATATTGATTTCTTGTTCGCCGCGATTATTGTTACGTTTTCCATTTGGTAATACAGATTTTGAGAAATTATTAAAAGTGCTTCTGATCTCTCCCATGCCTCCTCAAACATGGAGAATGGCAGTGTTTAGATAGAGCCGCTGGTTTGTTCAATGACTGGATGAAAACTCTATACTGGAGTTTTAAGATTGCAAGTGAGGTCCAACAGTTCGCTAATGCAAATGATTTAGTCTGTTTAGCGTTTTTTTTACTTTTAAAATGTTTTGTTTGCATTAAAATTTAAATACTTTGTTGTCAAGTTCACTAGAAGCTGAGCTATTGAAAACAGTAGGGAAATGTAGCTGATATAGTTTTCAACAATTTTGAATATTTTTTTTTTTATCATTGGCAAAATGCATTATTTTTTAAAGAACATTTAACTCTGAATACTGCAAACTCTAATGTGGAAGTAAAATATAAGGTTTGTCTACAGTGTTACTTTCGTCCCAACAAGAACTCTTGCCATTAAAACCTGATTTACTGTCAAACTGAAAAACTCAGACATTTCAAACTAAAGACTGTCTTGTTGCACTAAATAACCTGTAGATTGATCATTAGTGTGACACATGAAAAAAGAAACTCAACTTGTAATGAGGAAAAAAGGACTGCTACAATAATTTACTTTTTGCACATAAAAACTACAATTAGGAGCTAATGGTGGGACATGGTCCCAAAATCCACTGATGTTTGGCAGCTCCATTCATGCTGAATATGATGTTATACATTGGAAAGCAAACGTTGTCAGGGCTTTGAGAAAAATTCATTACCTATCTCAATGCTAAAACATCCTATAAATCTCACAGACCAAATAAATAAATAAATAAATAAATACACATGGACAATTGAAATTAAATTTTAATTATTTAAATTCTTTAATTTTAGGTCAAACAGGGCCTTTTAGCTTTATTGAAATATTTACATATATTTTTTAAAAAGTTAAATATTAGAGTATTATAACATGAAACTTTTCCCCCTTAAAAAATGAAACTATATTCCATTTATACCAGGGGTGTCCAAACTCAAGGAGGGTCCTGGAGGGCCGGTGTCCTGGAGAGTTTAGCTCCAACCCTAATCAAAAACACTTGAACTGGCTAGTCAAGCTCTTACTAGATATACTAGAAACTTCCTGGCAGGTGTGTTGAAATAAGTTGGAGCTAAAGTCAGCAGGACACCGGCCCTCCAGGACCGAGTGTGGACACCACTGATATATACCATATATTATTATTAATTTCTTACTTAATAAATCGTTTGAGCATGTTAAAGTGTAGCACCTTATCTGTTTCCCGATATCGATTTCTACAGAACTGTTGAATATATATAAACAGTACTTACAGCAAGTACATTATAGGTGACTTTAATTAAATTATTTAAAAAAAATAATATTTTACCCTTTTTCCTTGTATAATTAATTTGATTGCATTATCTAGTTACTTTATAACTACATTATAAAAAATATGACCAATTAGTCATAACAGCATGTTTTTTTTAGTTCATTGTAACTTATTAAATTAAGTTAATGTTCTAACTTAAGTTATCCAAGCTGTTTTAAGTCAGTTTAACATAATATATCGTAAGGTTAATTTGATTCAGTTTAAAAATTTAAGGCAACCATTATTTTTATACAGTCTAATTACACCCTTTACTAGACATGTTTAATATGCTGCAGTCTAACATTTTAATATTATTATATTATTATTTGTGAAAATCTCAATTTGATTAAATAAATCAATAGCAGGTGACATGGCTGCTCAGTGGTTAGCACTGTCACCTTACAGCAAAAAGGTCACTGGTTCGGTCGCGGCTGGGCTAGTTGGCATTTCTGTGTGGAGTTTGCATGTTCTCTCTGTGTTGGGGTTGGTTTTCTCCAAGTGCTCCGATCTCCTCCAAAGTTCAAAGACATGCGCTATTGGTGAATTGAATGAACTAAATTGGCCATAGTGTATGTGTGTGGATGAGTGTGTATAGATGGTTCCCAATATTGGGTTGCAGCTGGAAGGCCATCCACTGTGTAAAACATATGCTGGATAAGTTGGCGGTTCATTCCGCTGTGGCGACCCTTGATGAATAAAGGGACAAAGTTGAAGGAAAATGAATGAATGGATGAATGAATGAATGAATGAATGAATGAATTAATGAATGAATGAATGAATGAATGAATGAATGAATCAATCAATCAATCAATCAATGAATGAATCAATCAATGAATGAATCAATCAATGAATAACTCATTAAAAAATAGAGGGTGAATCCTTTGTAAATGTCCTCAAATATGAGGTTTGATTCATATTGTCTTCCCGTTATTGGCCACGCTGAATGTCATGTTTTCCCTTTGATAATGCGATCCGGATCTGGAGCAATTATTAAAAGTGCTTGTCACCTCTCCCATGCCACCTCAGACATGGAGAATGGCAGTGTTTAGATAGTGCCGCTGCTTTGTTAAATGTCTGCCGCTCTCAGAAGCTGGATGAAAGCTCTCCACTGGCCTTTCAAGAATGCAAAAAGAGTCGCGCTTTCTCACAAGCCACTCTCTCCATCTCTGTCACCCCTGCCCTGCGGCACAAAACTGCCACGTTGCCATGGCAGCGCCCATATTGTCTGGAAAGAATAGAACTATCATGTCACCGGATTCTAGATGAGGGGAAACTTTTTAGGTTTTATTTTTGTCTCGTCTTTGGTTAGTAAGGACTAAATCAAAGCATCATGGATCAAGGAACTGCGCCGTATGCTGCATATACCATTTATGTGTGCTGCTTTGAAGCACCTGCAATATTTGAAATGGAAAATTCCAGTTTAAAAAACATCACTGTGTTTCCTCTTGAACAAAACCAGACAGTGACGGCCAATAGAGTCCAGTAATGCAATATGTGTGCATTTTTCTTATTGATTGATTTTTATTAGTTACAAACTATCAGCAAAACTGTTCAAGCATTTTGTCATCACACTCACTGGATACTGAATTATGGAATAACAGTAGAGATTTTACTGATATGATAAAAATAATTAATAATAATAATAATAATAATAATAATAATAATACTATTATTATTATTTTTATTTATTTATTTATTTATTATGTTTCTTTTTTAAACTCAAAGCTCCACAACAACAAATAACAAATGCCACCCAAGCCTGAATTACATTTTTTACCAAAACACATTTTTCATTACTACAGTAAATAACAAGTGGAATTTATTTTTAGTTTCTGGTTTCACTTTATATTAAGTGGCCTTAACTATATGTACTTAAATCAAAATAAACATAAAATGTACTTATTGTCTTCATAATGTATCGCAGATCACCTTCCAGTTGAAGTATGGGTAGGGTTAGGGACAGTGCCGGCCCGACCAACAGTCAATATAGGCAGCTTATACAAGTTAATATTGTATATTTACAATATTTTTTACTGTGAAAAAAAAGAACAATACGCATTGGGCAATGCACAAACCCCATTAAATGCGATAGAATTCACAACGATGGTAAGAAAAAAAAATAACCCCCACATTTCATTAAAAGAATAGCTCTGTATAATTTATACATGACAAATAACTGAAAACCATGCTAAATACACAACAACAGTATGAATAAAAGCAGAACATATTAGAAACATACCGAGAAGCACCACACTCTATTTAGTATAACATCATCCGCGATCGGCTTTTGGATGAACTAGAATGATGTGACGTATTCCTACACAGATTCAACATATCTCTCCAAATTGCTCACGTTTGATAAAAACCTGAAAAAGTGTCTTAAAGTCTTAAGTAATATAACATCACAAGTGTCCAATCCGTGTCCTTCTTTGTTCATTTTTTTTATTTATTTGTATTTTATTTTATTTAGTTTGTTTTATGTACAGCTGTTTTTTACAACACACTTGCACTTTCATTTGTAATACTTTACGATACTTGCAAACTTGTTTGTTTAAATCTGAGTAAATATTTTTTACATATGTATTATAGGTTAAAGATGTTACAGTTGATACAAATGAATACGCTTTGATATTTGTGTGTGTGTGTGTGTGTGTGTGTGTGTGTGTGTGTGTGTGTGTGTGTGTGTGTGTGTGTGTGTGTGTGCGTGTGTGTGTGTGTGTGTGTGTGTGTGTGTGTTGTTAATTTTATTTATTTTTTTTTAATCTTGCCTAGAGCCCCTCAACCCTACAGGCCGGCACTGGTTAAGGGAAAGGTTTGGCGGTATGGGTAGGGTAAAGGTGAAAGAGATGGTCAACAGTGTAAATATGAATGTACTTCTCAAAATTGATTACATATGTAATTACATGCAAGTATTTAATCAAGCATAAGTACTGTACAATACAAAAATGTATTTACACAATAAGCACATAGTAATGAATCACTAATTTTAGTGTAAGTACGTATTAGTTAAGGCCACTTATAGTATATAAAGCAGGATCTAATTTCTTTTATATACTTTACATTTATTACAAATTAAGTGTTCTCCTTTCCTAATACAAAAATGTTCACTCATTCATTCATTCATTCATTCATTCATTCATTCATTCATTCATTCATTCATTCATTCATTCATTCATTCATATTCAAAATCAGCCAGTATTGGATTCCAGCTAGTCACCAACATATTTGTTATGATCACCAGCTATCTAGCTGCTGCAGATTGCTGGTAAACACACAGTTCACTAAAGAACTTCAAATCTGCCAGTATATGGACTACAATTTCCAGTCATGCACTGCTTACATACACCTGTTCCTCATTTCGCTGATTTTGCACACTCACGGCTGGAAGGTGCTCATGAACTAATAATGATTACATGGACCATATACACAGCACCAACACACCTCTTTGCTGAGTCTTGTTGTACACTTCAAACAATACTTTTCTTACTTAGAATTTTTGTCTTGTTTCTAGTCCAAATATCAAGCAAAACAATGTCTTGTTTTCAGAAATAGTACGCCAATATTAAGTGAGTTGTTCCTTAAAACAAGCAAAATAATCTGTCAATGGGGTAAGCAAAATAGTCTTGTTTTTCCTTTTGACATAAGATTGTTTTGCTTACACCATTGGCAGATTATTTTGCTTGTTTTAAGGAAATAAATCACTTAATATTGGCATATTATTTCTCAAAACAAGACAATATGTTTTGCTTGTCTAGAAAATTCTACTTGATATAAGAAGTTTTAGGTATTTGGACTACAAACAAGACAAAAAATCTTGCAGTATACTGTAAGTGAACATTACGACGCGTTTTGCTTGCCTTCTGTGTTTGAACCTTGCTTTGTTTTGTTTGTTTATGTTGTCTGCTGCCTGCCTGTTTTGACCTGTTGCCTGCCTGTTTGTAGTGTCTACCATTCTGGATTGCCTGTATATATCTGTTTGCCTGTGTTGACCATTACTCACCTGTCCATCTCTGTTTAATAAACCTGCAATTGGATCCGCACCTCCCTTGTCAGCATCCGCATCATATTACAATATTGTTCATCAACAACAAGATGTTTTTCACAGATTAGTTTGAATTTAGCACAGATTAAATCGTCTCCTTTCCTAAACCACAAACATTTTGTTTTTAAAATATGATAAAATAAACACAATACTATTTAAAAGTTGAGTGACTAAAATTTCTAAAGAATCCTTTGACAATAAAAACCGTAAGTAATGATGCTGAAAATGTTATCACGTTCTGAGAAATAAAGCAGAGAAAAAACACTTCCAGAGAGCAAAAAGTAGAAAAGAAATAATTTAGCTATTCGCCTCCCTTAGATGGATCTCATTATTGTCTCATCTTTAAATTGGCTTAAATCTTCCCATACTTAATGCCTCAATATTGATATAACATATAACCTGAGGTTAATAATTGATTATTTCATTTCCGCTGTATAATTGTTTCTCACCTAGCACACAGCTAAAAGTTAATTGAAATTTCATATCCTCAAGAGAATCATTTTCACAAGAATATCATATTTCCAGACAGCCAGAGATATCACACTTTTAAGTTCCATTAATTGAAGGTCAAGAATTATGTGTATCAAATTCCTGAATTTATTATGTTATTTTATTGATTCTAGATTTTTTTATTGTTATTCTCAAGTGAATATTCTCAAGCCATGTTGACAGTCACATTAGAAATATCATGTCATTTAGTCGCCTATGGGAGAAATGACTAGGAATAATAAACAGCAGAAAACGGTCAAACTACTTGCTCTATAAACAAGTGTTTGCATGACTATACAGGCAAAATAGAATAATATATTAAGAAAATATCAGTCTGCAACATCAGCAAAACAAGCTGTGTTTAATGTCTAAAAATAAATGGAAGTGAATGAGACCGGTAGTCTCGAGCCAAAAAAAATCAAATGGCTGAGCGTAATTGCTCTGCGCGCTAATTAAGAAGAGACGGCAAGAATCTTACAATTTGACGAAGATAAACATGAGTCTTCAGGGACGATTTCAAATCATGGCACAAGTACTTCCGGCTCTAATTTATATTGAAGCACAACAGAAAGGGTATTGAATATTGATCTCCAATAGTTTTCTAAATTAGGGAAAATCCAAACTGTGTGCATTAAAGTACCCTCAACGGCCTGGTAGCTATTACACAAAGAACTAACTCCAGGAAATATTTGAGCTAATTTAACAAGATCTATGAGCTCTATGTATAATTTTAAAATGAAGAAGAGAACGTCGAGCACAAATGGATGAAGAGTGAACCTGACTGAGAATGCTATTCCACAGATCATCTGAGTGTGAACTGCCATATACAGTTGAAGTTAGAATTATTACCCCCCACCCCCCCCCACCCCCCGACTTATTAGACCCCCTGTTTATTTTTCCTTACAGATGTTAAAAACTGATTTTTTAACACATTTCTAAACATAAAAACTTTAAGAACTCATATCTAATAACTGATTTATTTTATGTTTGCCATGATGACAGTAAATGATATTTTACTAGATATTTTTCAAGACACTTCTATACAGCATAAAGTGACATTTAAAGGCTTTACTAGGTTAATTAGGTTAACAAGGCAGGTTAGGGTAATTAGGCAAGTTACTGTATAATGATGGTTTGTTCTGTAGACTATCAAAAAAATTGCTTGAAGGGGCTAATAATTTTGACCTTAAAATGTTTTTTAAAAAAAATTAAAAACTGCTTTTATTTTTGCCGAAAAAAAAACAAATAAGACTTTCTTCAGAAGAAAAAATATTATCGGAGATACTGTGAAAACTTTCTTGCTCTGTTAAACATCATTTATAAAATATAAAGAAAAGAAAAAAATGAAAGGGGGCCTAATAATTCTGGCTTTTATTTATATTACTGTATATTTGGCAGATTTATTTATTTATTTATTTATTTATTTATTTATTTATTTATTTGTTTATTATTGTTTGTTTGTTTATTTATGTATTTATTTATTGTTTGTTTGTTTGTTTGTTTGTTTATTTATTTTAGTATTAGCTTTGTGGATTTGACTAAACATTGTAAACCCAATTAACATTCATTTAGTTCAAAAACATGCCAAAAACCTATTTGTGTAGTAGCACATCTTTTGACAAAAATTAGCATATTTAGGGTCACAGCGGGTTACAGGAGTGTGTAATTGTTCTGGCACAAGAGCTGTTTACATCTAAATCATAGTCAAGGATATATAAAATGTCCTTGTTGTGTGTCCTGGTGAACAGGTGGTGTACTGGGAAGATGACACCAAGCCGGATACAGTGGGTAAAGTTCGAATCACTGGAAACTACACAGCAGTGAATGTCAGCGGCCTGCAGGGGAACACTCAATATTACCTGGCGGTGTGCGCCTTCAATACTGCAGGAACCGGCCCACAGTCTGCACCGGTCAACATTACCACCAAGAAACCACGTAAGTAAGCCCTTGTCTAAGAAAACCCCATTTTTGTGCAATCTTTTAAAGACAAACCAAATCAACTCAATTATGACTTGACTCAAAAGTATGACTTACTAACTTGATATTATGAGTAAGTCAAAGTTATATTGTGTTTCCTGAAACAGTGCATGCAAAATGATTTGATTAAATATTATATGATTATTTTGATGCAGGTTTAGCTCTTAGCTCTTATTGCCTGCCATTTTGATAAAAACTCAAGAAGGGCTCGTAAAACCATGTTTAAAATGCTTCCGACCATAAAAATATTTTTAAATTAACAGGTTACATATTTCATGATTTACAGGGGATTTTCTGTTTATTTACACTTGTGTATTGTATCACGGGATATTAACCTATGTCCTGTCGAATGATGAAAATTTGACTGTGCATTTTATCAAAGTGACTATCACTTTCATTTTAGTGATTTGAAACTATATATTGTATAATGAAAGTCTGTAAAATAAGAAAAAGTATTAGTAGTTTATTACCATGTTTTTGTATAATAATTTACAACACCCAACCAGACCATATATCACATTAAACTATTATGAAATGTCAAGAAAAGTCATATTTTCAAACTTTTCAACATCAAAAGTGGATTGAGGAAAGATCAAGATCCCACAGTGCAATTACAAACAGCCGATTCGAATGTTATCACTTGATTGAATGAGCATTATCAGTGGTTATCAGCTGATAGATATGGGCCAGTAGGGGCCTTCTGCACCTATTAGTAGGCTTAGAAGGCTGTTATCATTCATCCAAATGGATAATTAGCTATAGATCACATCGGCTGGAAGTTAACAATAATTATTTTATCATTCATTAAATTTCCCATTAATTGTATTTTATTAACGTCTACCCCAATCCTAAACCCAACCGCCACAGTAATGTAAAAACAGAGCTGGATCTGGAATCTTCTCTATTAGTATAGCTGATTAGTCATGTGGATGGATGATAACAGCCTTCTGAGCATACTTGTAGGCGCTAAAGGCCCCTACTGGCCCATATCTTTTAGCTGATAACCACTGATAACTCCCATTCAATCGAGTACTAACATTCAAAGCAGGTGATTAAATAAGAATAAATGAATAAATAAAAAACATGAATCCCAAAATACATAAAATTATTATTAATATAAGGATAATTTTACAGTGTATAGCTAATGTATTTATAGTTATATTAATGTAAGTGCGTTAATGTAAGCTCATTATAGCCCGTATTGTGTCATTTAGTCATATTTTTGATATGTTGTAATTTCAAGTTACAATGTCATAAATTCAACTTCAAATAATCATTTTGACTTATGTTGTAGTTTTGCCTTAATAAATTTAAAAGTTGTCGATACAAGTTGGTTCAAATTAGTTTTATCTCATAATAGGGCTGGCCGATATTGCAAAAAAAAGATATATATATATCACGATATCATGTTTCATATTATTCGGTATTACTAATTATTTAATATTTTTTTAACAATACATTTAGGATTATAATGATTTTTTATTCAACCACTTTATTTTAATTTATCAACATTACTAAGGTATATAGTCAAAATAAGTCAAAAACGAAAATATTTGAACAAAATATCTGATCTCTTCATAATAAAATAAACCTCAGAGACTTTTAAACATGTTAAATAAAATGTTACAAAGTGTGTGCAATGGTGAAGGTAGACAAACATCTTTAAGGTTATCAATACTAATGTTACAATAAACATTAAACTCTGCAAACAAAACAAATTATGATAATCAAATCTGAGCTTTCAAGTAAAGGAGCCAGCCATCATTATTCAAATACATATTACAACATTACAAATTAAGAAGTTGAATGACTATATTACCCCTATGCTAAAAAATCTTTCAAATGGGATGCTAGTGGCTGGGATGCACAAGAAAAGAAACCAAAAAGCCACTCTGATGTTCGGTCAATAAATACTGATATTGATTTTATCGCCCAGCACCATCTCATAATTCTGGCTTTTTGGTGTGTTGTTTGTAATAGTTTTGTATGGTGGACATTTGCCTCCATGCATTTTAAATAATTTGTTAAAAATAAAAAAAAAATGTGATGTGATGGTAAGTGGCTGAGGCATTTATTTGATGTGTGCATATGTAATTGGGTGATGCAAGGCTGTCAACAATGAACTGTGTATTAATCTTGGCTTTAATTAAATTACTCTGTAATCATTAGGTTGTTGATAGCATTTGAATGTTGATTTGCAGCAATGTTTCTCAGTATCAACTGACTGGTTCTGCAAACTAAATGATTGTTGCTGAGGCTGGAATAGATTGTAATTTCTTTAGGTATCATTAAACCTTTAAAACGTCTTCAAAGGCATTTTGCTTGAGGCATCTAGTTGTAGATTTGTGTTATGAGCTATGCCTGTGAAAAATTCTGAACTTTTGGACAGATCATTACGTGCACATAAACATTTCTTCTTGTGTTGATGGTAAAACTTTTCACAGAAACAGCTGAAGCGTTAAGGAGTTTTTTTCACAAATGAAAGAGCTTTCAACCATCTATTTTTGTAGTTGTCAAGAAAAGTCGTGTTTATTTATAAAGCATTAAAAAGCTGCAAACATTGACCTGAAGAAAAGGCATGAATACTTTTAGAAAAGCTAAAAAGACATCAAAATGTGAAAGCAAAATAAAGAAATTTAACCAATTAACCAATTGAAGAGTTTAGATGAAAAAGCCACCTGAAATTTTCTTTTGTAATGAAAGTTTTTCGCATTTTTCATTGCCTTTAAAATAAAATAACTAAACATGAGCAAAGGAGCATGAGGAAAACTTTCATTAAACAAAAGAAAATTTCAGGTGGCTTTTGCATCTGAACTCAAACCTACATACCGGAGAAATAAAAAGTGCTCATTTAAGAAGACGGTTTCTGATGATATTAGAAGGCTTTTGCATCTGAGCAGCATCCAGTTGTTTTATATTGAGAATAGCAATAATTATATAAGCGAGTATCTCATAATTCTAAATAAAATAAAATAGCATGTTTACTAGAAGTACGACAAAATGTTAATCAGCGCAGTCTATTTAAAAATATTGAAATATTTCTAATTGATTTGTTTTAAAATCCCCTAATTTAATGAGTCAAACGATTCAAATAATAAAAAAGACTTGTTTACTATAATTATCCAACTGGGCCTTTTTGAATGAAGCTCTTAAATCAATATTTCATTAACTCATTCATTGAGACATGTTTAGTTACCGAATGAATCAACTTACTGAATAAACTTTTTGAATGATTGATTAAATGATTCACTAATAGTGACTTGATTAATTACTGGATGAATGAACATTTTTGAACTATTGAATGAGTGACTTAATGACTCATAAAGGCTTATTGCTGGATAAATTTGCATTGTTTTAATGACTTTTAAATGATTTACTAAATAATTTAAAAACTCACTTTTAAACACTAAACTTACTAGATGAGTCAGTGTAATGAACAGATTGATTGGATTAATGATTAAATTACTCATTAATGGATGATTTAGCTTATTGAAGTGCAGACATGTAAACACCTTAATCATACTATTATGCTGGTTTCACATTAGACATAAATGAAGTATAAAGCGCGAGTAATTTACATGTAAGGTCAATGCAAAGATGCAAATAGATATTCTGCGGTGTGTTTCACGTGAATGGCACGAATGACATGATTTGTGCGAATGAAGCAACGCGAGTTGAACTCGAGTTGGAAAATCTGAACTGAATCTGAATCATGAGCTTGCTCTTGTAGGGGAGTGATTATGACGTAGTGCCTGTTGTTAGTGGTCAAGGGTAAATCCTCTTGCCGACACCAGAAAACTGGGCTCGGTTCAGTTTGAAGCACCACTGAAAGCCTCCATTATCCAGGTATAGTTTATAGAGTTGATGAACTCACAGAGCTGGGTGCATCTCTGAAAGGATCTAGTGGACTCAGACGTGGCGTCGAAGAAAAATATTCTGATTTTCAGAATTCCTAAAGCACATAAACACAGCTATTCTCTTAATAAAATCCATGTTAGCCATTAAGCAATGACACTAGAGTCACCAGGCAGACAGAATCCCTGCCCATGAAGCGAATCTAAATGAAGCGAGTAAACTCAAAATGGTCATGCGTCTATTTACATACAAAAAGTGCAATTTATTTTGCACAAATAGTGCAATTTATTGTGCATTATCAAATTCCATTAAAACAACACTCTTTCACCCACATTACTTCATACACACATCCAATACCTCAGGTTGTCAAGTGGGCATACATGAAATGTTCCTGAATAAAAGTGAAACAGCTGTACTACAGTTAATTAATTAAACAATAATAATAATAATAATAATAATAATAATAATAATAATAATAATAATAATAATAATAATATATTATTAATATTATTATTATTATTATTATTATTATTATTATTATTATTATTATTATTATTTCCTTTATTTAGCCAGGAGATCACATTGAGACAATTCTGTCTCTTTTTCCAGTGAGACCTGGTCAGGGTGGCAGGCAACACATAAAGTTTCACATAAAAATCACAAAAACAATACCATAAAATTACAAAATCACCATTTATAAAAAGATCAGATTATAAAAAAAATTATTTCAAGTATCCTTAGTTTAAGACGTTGTACAGAAGATGTTTAAAAGTTCTCAGAGTCGGATATGTGTTAATGTCAAAAAATTCTAAATTAACCATTCAATATTACATGAAACTCCAGAGGATACATGGATAGCGTGGTGACACAATGACATTATTCAATCTGTGTTATAACATGTGAAACAGGATCATGAAAGGAACATTCAAGAAGCAACTCGTAAACACCTTAATTATTGTCTTAATCAGATTAAGACAAATAATTTGATTACTGATGTTCATGTAAACGTAGCCTCTAGATCTATAAACTGTTTCATCGCATTAATAATTTGACACCTTGTAATGCAGAGATGTAACAAATATGTGGTAAAAATTTGTAAAGGTGAAGGCTGTTTCATGACTATACTTGTCAGCTGCACTGAGTAAAGTGTAGATATGAATGATTACATTCTACATGCATCCAAAATGATTCTTTTGGAGATGAAATGAATGGTTGTTTGACTTCATATTGCAGTATTTTAATAACCAATTGCACAGCACTTCAATTTCCTTGTCTTCTTTTGTATTGAATATAATGACAGTTGCGCATTATCAAAACTTTCTTTTCTTGTTTTGCTTTATATGCTCAGCACCTGGACAGCCTCCGCAGAACGTAGAGTGGAATCTGATTGGCTCTCAGCTCATCCTTCAGTGGGATCCTGTCATTGCTCTGGAAACGGAATCTGAGGTCACTGGATACATAGTGAGTGTTGCTATCTTTACAAATGGATTGGGATATTTTTCTAGTTTCACTATACATGAATTAGTTTTCCATTGAGCATCTCCATTCCAACATTGTCAGCCAAACAATGACGCCAGAAACTACACTGCATTTTCGCATCTGATACTATTGATATATATATAATAAGGGTTGTCGGGTTCAGTCATTTAACAACAAAGATATGGCAGTTACATGCCTGAAAACCCTTCATTTGTGTGTGTTTTTATAGATAAGAGCACAGCAAATTCTATTCCATGTCTCTCTCGCTCTCTCTTAATTACACATGCATGCAATTAACAGCTCTCACACTGCTAATTTCCCCACAAGGGAAAACAATCATGAAGCTCAGGGGAAACGCAATAGCCATTAGCATCAGTAAACATTATGTGGAATAACAGGGCATCACCTATGTTTAACTCCTTTCATGATCTGTGATCTGTATGCATGTGTCCCTCTTGCATCATTAGTAGTACTTGCTATGTCAAACATCACTGCTGTTGATTATACTTAGAGACCACTTGTGTGAATGAACCTTTCTAATATTAAAGGGCTGCAGGCGTGAATGATGCCTTGAAACATGCAGTAAACGTAAATTACTTTTTATTTTAGAGGGCAACGATGATGAAAATCATATTTTGGAAACAGTTTGGACAGAACTGTGTGTAGGTATAGTGTGTCCAAAGGTCATATTGGGTGATATAAAAACAATAATTCTCCATTTTACATATATTGATGTTGAAATAGGATCCAAATCCCTCAATTCTAAGGCCCACCGCAACATGGCTGTCTCTCTCTCTCTCTCTCTCTCTCTCTCTCTCTCTCTCTCTCTCTCTCTCTCTCTCTATATATATATATATATATATATATATATATATATATATATATATATATATATATATATATATATATATATATACAGAGCCTAAATAGCCTAATAATTTGTCCTAAAATGGTGTTTAAAAAAATTTAAACTTATTTTATTCTAGCTCAAATAAAACAAATAAGACTTTCTCCATAAAAAAAAAATATTATCAGACATACTGTGAAAATTTCCTTGCTGTTAAGCATCATTTGAGAAATATTTAAAAAAAAAAATTAAGGGAGGGCTAACAATTTCCGACTTTAACTGTATGTATGTATATATATATATATATATGAAGAGTTTAGATGCAAACACCTCTAAATGCCATCTGAAAGTTTCCTCTAAAATTATTTGATTTTTGATGTAAATTTCAGACGGCATTTAGAGGTTTTTGCATCTGTACTAGATATGTGTGCAGTTCTCTCTCTCTCTTTTCTCATCTTTTCTCTTTTTTTGCAATATTTCATTTGTAAATACTTTTTCGTTTATAAATAAAAGGATTTTTCATTTGTTTATTTAGTTATTTATTTTTGCAATAAAGCAAGTTGAAGTGCTGTGAATAAAAACCAGGAGCATTTCCTCGGCAACTGAAATAGCTTGAATGGTTGATCTTGACATTAATTATGGTCAAACTGAATGTTCGAGCTTGAACTTTATTGGAGCTGTCAGTTTGTTGCTTTAATTAGTCTAATTGATTTCGAAAAAAATAATGAGCACTTTTGCGAGCCCAGTTTGTCACTTACAATGGCATAATAATGTTATGTCTTAGAATTATCGTCTTTGACTTCCTTTTTCCACAAGTACAAGTGACTAATTGCAATTAAAAAAGTACTTCTATCTAATCTTATTTTCAAAGAAATGATTGACAAGCCCAGTTTTTATTACTCTGAATGAGATCTTTGACAGACCGGGATTTTTGGTCATCCTAAAGGTGCTGTACAGAAGACACCGGAATAACGACATGTACTCCATCATCACCAACAAAACCTCAGCTGAACTGACCCTCAACCCTAACGACAACTACGTCATCCAGATCAAGAGCCTTAGTGAAGGGGGTCTGGGGGAAGGAAGCGAACCCATCCACATCCACCAGCTAAGTGAGTTCCCCTTTATTTCCTCTTCCGTCGCCATTGATCAGCTCTTAATGGGGATTCAGGCGGTTTGGACGGCTAAATATTTCGCTCTGTTCGCTTCAGTCTTTCAGAGTGTCACAGAATGCGACCTTTTAAGAAATGCACGCTGCTCTGCTATCCGTCTCTGTCACAGCAGAGCCACAGCGGCATATAAATGAAGGAGAATCACCAGTTCCTTCGGCAATAAAAACATGCGTGATTTCACTCTTCTTTCTTACAGAGCTTTGCTTGTACAGATTAGATATTAGCAAGTTATAGTCACAGGAGTGTCACGTTTCTGTCAATGGGTGTACATTGGTGACAAACAAAAATAATATCCTCTTTTCTTGGGTGATTTGATATGTGATGTACTGTCATTTTGTACTGTTGTTTAACAAAACTCAGCCTAACATGAACATGAACTACTTTATTTCAAGTAACAAAACTAATAACAAGAATATCAACAATACATGAAATAATTAATTTTAAATAATTAACAATAATTTCATACTTTTAAACACTGTAAAAACCTTGTTATTGTAATGATGTAATATCACTCTTATTTTATGATTATTGAAATATAATTGCAGTTTTTGATCATTCTTAATTTATTCATTTGTAATTTTTAAACACGTGAAATAGAAAAATTGTTTTTCTATGCTTATTATTTAAAGTTTTTAATTTTTTTTACTTGGTGTTCTGTTATCATGGATTTAATGGTATTCTGCATTTTGTTTTTTGTTTTCGTATTATTGATGTATTATACAGTTGCAGTTTGTTTAACTGACATATTATATTATATTATATTATATTATATTATATTATATTATATTATATTATATTATATTATATTATATTATATTATATTATATTATATGTTTGTCACAAAAGAACTACAAATCTGCCACTTTAATGAACTACAGATCCCATTATGCACTTTACTCACACACCTGGCCCAGATTCCATTTGATTGCAACCAAACAGCTAAAGCTGTTCAGGACTTATCAGAAAAACTATAAATACATCGCTGTTTATGTTGTTTTGCCATCTGTTCCGACCATTTTGACCATGCTTTTGGATTATCTGCATGCTTCTGATTGTCCCTAATTTGACCATTGCCTGCTTGACATTTTCCTTATAAACTGTATTTCGATCCATACCCCTTTTGTACCCCTACTCTTTACAATTTTGTATTAAACTATATGTAGTGGTCCCCGTTTTGGCGTGGGTTTCCTCCGGGTGCTCCGGTTTCCCCCACAAGTCCAAAAACATGTGGTATAGGTGAATTGGGTAAGCTAAATTGTCTGTAGTGTATGTGTGTGACTGAATGTAGTGGTGGGCAAAGCGAGGCTTCATGAAACAGCTGAAGCTTCGAAACGTTTCAAAACCCATCTCTACAATTACACCTAGCGGTAATTTTTGCAGAGATAATGGGTTTAAATCCAGGGTGATGCAGCTATAGATGTTATTTTTTAAATGCTCTGTTTGTAACATGTTTTGTTTTAACAGTGGTCTGACATCTGAAGGAACACTTTGTGATTAACATTTTTAAAATAAAGTCATAATTTCAGAGTTTTTGTACAAGTCGGGATTCAAACTCGGTACTTTTGCTGCACAGTTACTCTGTGCACACACAAGGTCCCCTAGGCTACATGAGATAGAGTTGTTTTTCCGACACTGTCAATCAAACGCAGATTCGCCAGTTCTCAAAATGCTTCTGAAATGATCGATGCTTTGAATCGTCGATGCTTTGAATTTTAGTCACTTGACCTAGGTGATTCGGATCATGCTTCGGTGCAGTGTTTCGAAACACTTGCCCTTCGGGATATCGACATTGTGTCGAAACATCTGTTTCACATCAGCCATCCCTACTTATTATATTATATTATATTATATTATATTATATTATATTATATTATATTATATTATATTATATTATATTATATTATGTAGAAAGTTTTATTTATTTTAAGTTATCTGTAAAAAAATCTGTTTTTATTTTATTTATTTATTTATTTATTTATTTATTTATTTATTTATTTATTTATTTATTTATCTATTTATTTATTTATTTATTTATTTATTATCATTTGCAAGGTCAATATTATTAGACCTCTTAGTTTACTTTTACTTTTATTTGATTGGCTACAGAAGAACTCATTGTCGCCCAATGACCTGCCTAATTAACCAAACTTGATCTAATTAATCAAGAAAAGCTGTATTAGGGCTGTATCATTTTTTTATGTAACTGGTTTCATTAATACTTTAAGTTTTAGTAAATTTGTGGTGATTCTTTAAATCAAATTAGGATTTGTTTGTTTTTGCCTACAGTTTTTTATATGCATTTATTGTTTATTATAAAACAAGCTAAACTTTTGGAAGCTAAACTACTATTACTTTTTATTCCCAACGTTTTCTCCCTTAAATATATATATAGCTTTATGTACAGCTGTCTGAATGAGTAATGAGATGTCTGACATTTGAAAGTCAATGCTCTGGTTTTCTTTCCTTTGGGATGTTAAACAGTGCTTTCTAATGTATGTGAATGTGTTTGTCTCCAGGTATGGGTGCTCGTGGATCTCGATCAGGAAGGCTGTGTTCACTGTCTCTTTCTCCACTCCTCATCTGTGCTCTTTCCTCACTCGGTGCCTCCTGATGTTAACCAGAGGAAGAAAAAAACAAAACAAAAAAAACACACTCCTGCTCTGCTCTCAAACAATGCTTATGCTTCCCATCACAGTCTGAGCGGATGCAATTCTCCAGCTCTGGCAAACAGAGCTGCCGGATATTGAAATGTCAAGGGAATGTTGGGAATCCGTCATTAGTAAACATGGTCGAGCCCCGCAAGAGAGTGATTGAGGCTTTTGGGAAGATCTGGAGAAAGATCTTATTTGCATCATTAAACAATATCAATTAATTTAAAAGGAAAATCACATTTAAAAAATTAATATGTAAACAGTAGTGAATTCTGGGTATTTTTTAACCCCATTGACATTTTTCGCTTTAGGATATCACCATTATACTTAAGAAAAAATAAATATAAATAAATATGGTAAGAAAACTTCACATTATACCATATTATATTTATATTATATTATATTATATTATATTATATTATATTATATTATATTATATTATATTATATTATATTATATTATATTATATTATTACAAAAGTAAAATGATCTTGTTTTAAGTGTTATTTTGTATCATTTAATAACTTTTTTATTTAGTGTAACGTAGTTTTTATTTTTAGATTTTATGTTTTCATTTCAATTTAATTTCAAGATGTAGTCATTTTATTGTGCGTCATTTATTTTCATTATCATTTATATTGTTTCATTATATACAATTAAAAATAGCATCAATGGTATGGTAAATCCATATATTTTACAACCCTATTTTTAATTCTAGTTTTAATTTTTAATTATAATAACCCTGTCTTAAGACAAATCACTAAACATGAAAACTCATCTGGTACCCTACAACCAGAAAAAAAAAAAAGAAAACTCAAAACGCTTCTGATATTTGTATAATATGCTTCTTTATGCAGTGTGCCAATGTGTGCATAATTTTTTCCTCTGATTCCTGAGAACAGTCTATGCCTTAAATTCATGTACGCACCAAAGTAGATAATAGAAACTAGTTCTGCAGAGGAGGACAAGGGCTAAGAAACCAGTGTTGATGGAAGTTGCTCTTATATAATTTATTTTTAAGTTTTGGGTCTGGGTTAACAAAGCCAGGTTTATACTAATGGGAATCTCCCATTGGTTTAGACATGAGTGCTGCCGTCGCACCTCGATTACAGTGCCATCGACTCCCTCTCAGTCTCTTTGATGGGTATTAGCATTTTGTTTAACGCTCCATGCCAGTTAAATTATTAATGTGTTAAGCATTAGACACTCTGTACAATTAAGGCTTACTTTCCCTGTGAGCATTTGCTCCATATTCGTCATCCAGCTGAACCAGTTTCACACTTTAGTTGGTTCTGCATCACACAATTTTTGCAACCCATTCATGCCTTTTAGTATTTATCAAATCTCCTTGTATAGCTCTACTGGGGTTGCAGATGTAAAAAAACAAAACAAAAAACTTGAACAAGTACAAGGTGCATGAAAGTCCCTAAAATATCCCCCCCAAAATCATACTTTTTCTAAGTATGCTTCTTATTTTCCAGTACAAATATCTAAACGTTTTTTTTAAATCAGTATTTATTTGCCTTTAAAGCAATCTGACAGAATTATTTTGTTTGAAAAATCATCAGAATTAAGTCTAGTCTAAAACAAGAAATAAAATATTATCAGTTAGAAAACTATTGCAAAACTGAATGATATATACAGTATATTTACAAGGTCACGAGTAGCAGTGTGATGTGGCTGTATATCATCCCACCAGTGACAATATACAGCCAAATCGCACTGCTACATGTGTGATATTACATTTATACAACAGTTCAATGGCATAATCGCGTATATAAAAAATAAAATCAAACAGAGAGAGTCTAAAAACCCTTTTGTATTAGGAACTACTTTCTTCCTCCATTCACTGCCAGCCGTTACTAATTCACCAACATCATTTTAGAGCTAGTGAATGATTCTCTAGCATAATGTCTAAAGTGTTGACAAAACAGGGGGTTTTGCTGACATTTTAAGATCATACGGTTGAACGGCATGAAATGCCATCAGTCTACAGAGATAGCTCCCTACAGTATTACAGTCTACAGTATTTCTCTGTTGCAATACTTAAAGCCAAAAAAAAGCAGCGCAATCACTATCATATTGCTGTTGTGTTTGGGATAAGGAAAAATACTAAACACATACAGGCATTTTTTTCTTTCTTTCTGCCAACACAACACACATTCTTGATATGCGAGTCCCATCTCACACTCAATTTATTGCAATTACATGGTGTAGATACAGCACTACAACATGCAAAGGAAAGAGATCGACATAGAATATCACTTACCAGTTTAATAATGATTTTTTCAGATGTAGTTTAAAATTACGCTGTATTTTTTCCTCCTCTAAGGGCTTATTATGCAGGCTCTGTCACCATCTTGTGGATGCACAACATCAATCGCCTTTGCTCAGTATGACAGGCTAATGGACGCCGATGGGCTGTCTTTCAGAAATTATAAATATTGTAAAATAGGTACTATCATTATAAATAAACTGCAAATCTAAACAACTACATTCTCAACTTAAAAGCCTCAAAAGTACATTGTTGCCCAACAGCAGTCTTAATTTTCAAATTGTAGATCGTCCTCTACTTGTTGCTGTATGTGGGCGGAGTAATACACAAGGGTTAAGAGGCTGGACAAGTGCTGTTACTTGCAGAATATCGCATGGCTATCAATCAGATTCAAGAACCAGACAGAACTGTTGACTGTTGTATAAATAAATAAATAAACATATATATATATATATATATATATATATATATATATATATATATATATATATATATATATATATATATATATATATATATATATATATTTTTTTTTTTTTTTTTTTTTTGCATATGAAAAGAACATTTGAGGCTGTAAATGTAAAACATTTTGCTCCATTTCAAGCAAGTTATGATTATAAACAAAATGCTATTGGATATTTAAAAAATGAGAGGAGCTGTTCAATTTACTCCACCTGTCTTCCTGTTTTAGTTTAAATACATTCACACATTAAATATTGCAGCATTTCAATGCACATCAGGAGACTTTTATCAATTTAAATTTCAGAAACTAAAATTTAATATCTTTATCCTAAGTAACTATACCTTAAAGGGATAGTTCACCTAAAAATTAAAATGATCAATTTTCAATTGCAAATCAATAGCATTTATTGACCCTCGTGTGGTTTTAAACATTTTTGTTACCACAAGAAGAACCACAAGAAGATACTTTGAAGAATCTATGATCTATTCTTTTAGTGCAGTGTTACTCAACCACATTCCTGAAGGACCACCAACACTGCATGTTACATGAAAGGAGACCTCCACCAACACTGGAGGTCTCCTTTGTCTGTCACACCCATTACAGTTATTTCAGTCTCTACTAATGAGCTAATGATCCAAATCATGATCCAATCGTGTGTTTTTTTTAAGTCATGGAAAATGTGCAGAGCTGGTGGTCCTCCAGAAACGTGGTTGAGAAAAACTGCTTTAGTGTGAAGTAAAGTGAGCCTTGTCAATTAAGATCCTCTTCTTTTAACCGATACAAGTGCAAACACACATTGAGTGAGGAGTGAGAGCACAGACACAGATTGCTTCCAGCTCCCAGGTTTAGGTGCCTTTCTCAAGGGCACCTCAGCTGGGTATAAAAGGTGGAGAGTGTGGTTTTGTTCACTCCCCCATCTTAAATTCCTGCCAGGACTGGAAATCGCAGTTACTTTTGGTTTACTAGTCCAACTTACTGTGGGTTACTAGTCCAAATCACTGACAATTTGGCCACAACTGCCCCTAACTAACTTTAACAAAATAATGTTTAGATATCTGTAGCCTACTGGAAAGTAAGACAAAACAAATAAGTAAACTTTTTCTAACAGTACCAGTATACAGTAGATCATATCTCATGCTTAAGCTCATATAACGCGACTCGAATTAGGAATGACTCATTTGTACCCTCAATGAGACAAGGCCGATACATTTCAGGGGTGACCTTTTAATGTCGAGGTTTGCTGCCAAGGAATCGTGCCTTCGCTGGACAATATGTTCCTGGCTCTGTCATGGCAGTATCAGGCTGTAGAGTCCATAATTTGCACTTGTTCTTCTCAAAGTAAGAAGAAAGCACAAGGTAGTGAACCAAGGTGACACAACCTTCCTGTCCGAGTCTCCAGTACAGATGCAGCCCATGAAGACATGCTAAAAAAGTTAGTAAGGGAGATAAAACGAGTCTGCAGAGTTTCAATCAGGACAGCCTATCTGTTCTCCTTCAAGCTTTCATAAAGGTCTGGGCACCTTGATTAGGCTGCAGTGGCCCAGTCAATGGGATATCGATTTTTCTGCTCTATATTGCGGCTGTCACAATGCAGACTCTTGATTGACTGATGTCGGGGTTCCTGTCAGCCATCTTGTGTATAGTTTGAGCTTTGAGTGTTTGAGATGTCCTTGCCCTCCCTCTCTCTCCTCCTCCTTCTCTCATTCAGAGATCGGATGGACTCGAGTTTTATCAGAAAAAAAAGAAGTTCCTTGAAGAAGAATTAGAAACCCGTGTGTCAGTGCAAAGTGACAAATATGTACATTTTAGGATGTGAAGTTGCTCGCTCTTAGAGTTTGGGGTCAGTCAGATTTTTAAATGTTTTTGTTTCTCACCAAGGCTGTAATTATTTGAGCAAAAATATGGTAAAAATGCTAATAGTGTAAAACATTTCTAAAATTCCAAATGTGATTTCTTAGTTCAGTGTCACATGACCCTACAGAAATCATTTGAATATTCTGCCATGATCCTCAAGAAAGTCTTTTCAGTCCTTGAAAGAAGTTTATTTTTCTTTCGTTAAAAGCAAAGAACACATTTTTCAGGTTTCGTTCATAAACAAAGTTCAAAATACAGCATTTATTAGGAAAGGAAGTCTTTTGTAACATTATTAAACATATCTGCTGTTAATTTAAATCAGTTTAGGATATGTTTCAGTCTTAAAAACGGTTCATTATTGACATTGATGGTTCTCTGAAAAATCTTTAAAATCCAAAAAGCCTTTCCAATCCACAAAATGATTTTTTTCCGTATACTTTAATATAGAAAAAGTTCAACAGATTATTCGAATAATATTCCTCACTCTGTGAAATAAATGGTTCTTTAAACTTTTCCAAATATGGTTCTTCAGTGGCACTGAAACAAAAACCACAAAAGTCTTACTGACCCTAAACGTTTGCTTGTACAGTGGTCCCTTGTTAATCGTGGAAGTTCAGAGTAACACTGCTAGCAACCGAACATGTATGTAAATTTGGCAAGCTGAACGCATTCTGTACTGCACAGGAGACATGGCATGAAAGAGATTTATTGACAATGGTGTACAGCCAATCATGACGCAGAACACACTGCGCGAATCAAGACACAGAATGCGATGTAAAAACAAAAAAGAAACTGCGAGATGCAAAAGGTGAACCGTGTTATGATGAGGGACCACTATATACATTTTACCATCACAGAAGTCATTTAAACTTTCACTGTTTCTTTTTGAATTATTTAAAAAAAGGCTCCACCCCCAAACAATTTTCCATTGCAGATAATGTAATGAAGTCTTATACGAAACTGAATCTGAACAGAACTTATCTGAAGTTATTCAGATGGATAAATCCTATAAAGTCCTGCACTGTTACATTACAGAGAGGAGTTCCAAACACTTTAATGGCCAAGTGTTCTTTATGTTCTATAGCTTCTCTCTTCTGAATTATTTACAGTACAGATCGTCTATTCAGACTGCATTCTTTGTTTTATTTATTTTTTTCAGTATGAGAAATGAAATGCAGACACATGATATGTATAATAAGTATTTCACACTACAGTAATTACAAAGTTAGTACTGCTTTGGACTTGTCACTAATATGTTCATTTTCCAATTAGTTGTTTTCCTCCTGCTCTCGGTTTGTGCCTCATCAACCCTCAGTTACAGTATCTGTGTAATGATGCATATAAACACAGAAACAATAATTGTTGTTTAATAGCAATGATTTCTATGCTACTCTTAAAATTGTAAAGTCTAATTTGCCTAATTTGGTGTACATGGTATAATCAGTGAGTTTCATTTCTTCACATTATGGTTTCCCTTTGGCAAAAGCTTCAAATGAATATCTGAGCTGTTGATGACAGATCTTATCATCGCAATCCAATTATGTTTCAACGTAATCTGAACTGAAAAACAATGAAACCTTGGCCAGATGTAAATAGTGACTATATATTTTTAGAGTTGGCCAGCGTTGATAACCTGATGTTTTCTACTGCACATGGCCCTGGGAATTTAATACTGATGTATTAGCGAATAATCTCTGTGAGATGACTTACATATAACACAATATTTTCATATTGAAAAGTAACCGTTTTGTCTTGTATACTAAAACTGTGCATGTGGAAAAAAATGTGGTGCATATGTGTTGAATTTTATAATCCTGTTAAAAACTTAATAAAAATGTCAAAAGCCTGGCTTCCAGCTGTGTCTCATTGGGAGCTTTAAATGACTAGAATTACATTATACTGTAGCAGGCAAACGGGAACTCTACAAACCTCTACAAAATACTGTTATGAAAAAGTTGTTTGAGTCTAGTTAGTTGTGTGTTTGTGTGTGTACAGTACAGTAGCTTTCATCCCTTTTACAGCAGTTTGACGATAGTTTTATAAACTGTAGCTATGGCTTTATGACTTAGGAAATGGTGTAGAAACTGTTCCTACATAGAAATTGCTAGTACACTGTAAAACAAAAAAATCCTGGTTGGCTTAAATTTTTAAACTGAATCAAATTAAGTTTATGGGTCCATTGAACTTAAAATTGGTTAAACTGACTTACAACTGCTTGTGTAACTTAAGTTAGAACATGATTAAGTTTAATAGGTTACAATGACCTAAAACATATGCTGTCAGGACTAATTATTCATATCTTTTTTTTTTGCAATGTAAATTTGCCTGATTAAATATAGAATGTGTAGACTAAAAATAAAAACTACTTAACCTTAACTCTACTCTCGTTCATATTCAAGTGACTAGATTCTGTGCATGCTTTTGACAACTGTCAATAAATATCATTAGCTCAGTTAAATGCAAAGATTACAGCATGAGATGTCTTTTTATGTCAACTTTACATAAACACTATAGCATAACCTGTCTTTGTCATGACAACTTGACATAACCAAGACAATATACTTGTCATAAATCTGTCATAAACACATTTTTGTGAGGCACAATTATAATGGCCTCATAACAATCATTTTATAAAAGTTAGTTAGGTTACTTTGGTCAAGAGTCCATTTCATTATGGACTCACAAAACATGGCCACAAAAAAACTCACATGTGATTTCAACAACAAATCCAAAACACTCACAATTCTCTTTAGCTGCCTGGTGTACACAGCTTTCAGATTGGCTAGTGACACTCCAGTCAGCTTACTGGCACTTAGCTATCTGATTTAGTGTGTTTTATTCTTAACAAAAAGATTCTCAAACTATGAACCATGAGTAGAAGACACAACAGATTCTAGAAAACATGAAAAGCATGGTAAAATAAAATCATCATGTGTTTATCAACATGGAAACGGTTTAACTTCCTCAAACAGAATGGTCGCAAGTGCCCCTTTTTACACATTGCTTCACAATTCTTGTCATAAAGGAAAGTTTGTGGTCATTAATTGTGCAAAGGTATTTGAATGATTGCACTTTTGACAGTCAGATATTTAGTTCAAGTGTTATCATATATTGTATCTTTAATGCTTTTAACTGAAGATATGACTCCTCACACCATCTGACAAATCAGTTTCATTATGATGAAGTTGGCTGACAATGACAAGTGTCATCTGCATTATAATGGTTCTATTTTCTCACCTACTCTGGCACATATTTGTGTAAAGGACGTATAACAGACGTAAAAGAACACCGTCTTGTGTTGACCAAGTTGAAGAGCAAACACTATCAGATAAGCATCCATTCACTCTAACACTGTGTTAGGTTAGTTAAAAAGTTAAGGATTCAGCTCACCAGGTAATTTACTGGGGTCAAACTGTTCCAGCAGTCTACGAATTAAAATGTGAGGTTGAATTCTCTTTAAAGCAGAGCAAACGTCTACAATCAAAAGTCTGGTATGGCAACCATGGAAAAATTGGTCCTGCAATTTCTGTCCAATCAAATCGCACATAGAAAGTAAATTACATTCTGTACTGAACAACCTCAAGACAAAGGGGCTTTATAAATGCAGCAACCCTTTTGGAAGCATTAAAAATGTCCAAGATGATGTCCAAAATCTTTACATACAATGACCCAGAGACTGCATATGCTGTTTATAGACTGCATGTCACTAATGAGAAAATTAAGGATTTTGACTGTATGTTGACAGAAATCACCGAACAGCCTTTAATAATCACATAATGGAATGAATGAAGAATGTAAGGAAGAGCTAAATAAAGGAAGGAAGGAAGGAGCAATTAAAAGAAGGACGGAACAAACTAAGAAAGGAAGGAAGAATGGAATGAACAAAGGGCCTAATAAAAGAAGGAACAAAAGAATGAACGAGCTAACAAATGAAGGGATGAATGAATGAAGTACAGAACGAACAAACAATTCAAGGAAGAAACGAATGAACAATCGAATTTAGGAAGATCGCTAAAGGCACTACATAATGTTACATTTACACATCCCTTGCACAAACTGCATGTTAACTCATCAGCCATTACTCACTACTCTTGAGTACTTTTAAAAAGGTTACTTTTTACTCATACTTTGACTAATATTTACAACAGATACATTTACTCTACTTGCACTACAATTTTGGGCAAGTGATGGTACTTTTACTTGAATATGATTTTTCAATACTCTTTCCACCAGTCAAACTGCCATGACAAAGACACTGACATGTAGTGATGTATTTTTTTGTCAAGTTGTCATAAATTTACAATGGCATAACTGCACTAATGACATTAAATGACCGTTGATAGAATTTATGAAATCTCATTCATTTTCATGACTTGTCATGTCATGATTATAAAGAATTCATGACAGTCTTATGAACTCCACCTTTATGGCTTCAGGTGTTACTATTAAAACTTAAAACAATATTTATTAATTTGACCCATAGACTTCCATTCATACACACGCAAATGCATCAGACCGGAAATGCAAGCTTGTGCGACAAGTTTCACAGTTCGCTGCATTCTCAAGTTAAATTTTGGTGAACTCTGACCTGCGAAATCGCATCACTTGACGGCGTGAGACCAATCGAGAATCAAAACATGACCTCTCTGGAAAGAAATTTAAAACATGGAGCAATCGCTTACTTTTTTAAATGTCCTTTCATCTTGTTTAATCCCACCTATTTTCACAGTGCCGTATGACAGGATTATGCAAGCTTAAACCCTAGTTTGACAGCAGCTTAATAACACTGATTAAAAAAAAATATTAACAATAAAACTGAAATTGTATAGTTTACTGTTGATTGTTAATTTTAGTAGTAGCAATATCAGTAATAGCATCATTGCTGCTGCTTTTCAAAAAAAATCTGAACAATTGCACTGCTTAATAACAGATTTTTTTGTATTTTAAGTGTAATTTCAAATATAAATATTTTGGTAAATATTGCATACTTTACTCTCACATTTGATCAATTTTACTCATACTTGTTTTGTTTATGCACATTTGTTTTTTTTTTATTTAATTTTTGTTCCTGTAAACAAAGATCACACTGTGTGCACAATCTGCACACTGTGCATTCAACAAATCTGATCATAGGCAAAATCTATTTAAGCTTTGAAGTCATGTCTGTCTGCACTATATTTCCGGTGCAGGCCAGAGAAATCAATGCCTAATTAGCTCAAATGTAGCTTCTTAGATGTAATCTAATACGAGATTGTTGAATTTCAGAGCTTCTTTTCTGCATCAGCCCCAAATACTACAGGAACAAAACACTGACCCCATTTAATCTGCGGCATCCAAACTGCATCAAGCTTTGCCACGTCAGCTTGCAGAACAAAGCGCCATACATTCACTTATATTCATTTAAAATGTCAAGAGTAGTTAAAGACCTTAATAGCTCCAGCAAGAAGCGATATTAGCCTGATAATAGTAGGCTACTAATGGTAATTTAATTAGCTGGATGTGCTAATCAATATTTGGGAGCTGTCTGGACTCAAACCTTTATCACAGATAGAGCTGAGTCACACTGGCTTATTTTGGTCCAGTTATCGCCGCTCTGATTGATCTGCAGTGATGTATTTCTCCCCAAACAAGCCTAATTTCAGATGAGTGTGGAAAGGGCTGGTCTGGGTCATCTCCAGCAGCTGGATGAATGGGGTGTAATTAAAGGTTCAGCAGACCAGAGTGTTTTCCTAATTAAGTATAAATGCCAAGCTCGTCAGGAAGACGCCCAGGCTCTATCTTAATGCCAGCGAGAGATTTTATTACTGAACAGCATGTCTGGAGGAAGTCAGCGTCTCTTTTCTAATTGCAAATACACACTGACGCATACGTGCTATTTTGGTTGGTCAAGGCTAACGCGATTCTTTCAAACTGTTTCCTTGAACCGCTTCTTTGCCAGCATGCCCAGTTTTATAAGCTTTAATTTTTCAATAAATGCAATTATTTGTCAATTACATTTTATTTTAACCCTTAAAGACCTTCAGAGATTCTAAAAAGATTCAGATTATTATGAAAACTACCAGTTTGATCTCACGATAAAACGTAAGTATTTTACGTTTTGGCAGTTTAGTGGCTAATTCGTACGAATTTGTACGAGTTCAGTCGTAAGAAAATGTACGATTTTAAAAAGGAGGCGTGGCACTTAACCCCACCCCTAAACCCAACCGTCATTGGGGGATATGCAAATCGTACTAAAATGTACGAATTAGATCATACGAATTTGTACAAACTAGCCACTAAATGAAAAAGTTATGAATTGCCATGAGATTGTGTTGGAACTACTGAGCAAATATATTTAATCATTAACTAGAGGTTTGCTCTTACTGAATCAGTGAATCATAAATTGGAGATTTGCTTTGACTGGACCACTTAAATTGTTATTGGTATTGTGAATGTGTTAACTGGAGACACACTCTGACTACAAAATTTGAATCAGTCAATTGTTAACTGAAGAGTCACTAAGGGTCGTTTTAAACAAAGAATCATAAAAAAAACTGGATGATTTATTTTATTTTTTATTTTTTAAATCAGAGAGTTGTTAACTAGAGAATCAACCCTGATCAATTAATTTGAATCAGTCAGTCATTAACTAGTGACTGGATCATTTGAATCAGTGAATTGTTAACTGGAGACATACTCTTATTAGAAAATTTGAATGAGTGAATTGTTAACTGAAGAGTCACTTTAAAGGGTTGTTTTAAACAATGAATCAAGCTGCGGTCACACTGGACTTTTCTCCTCATACGCATTCATTTGCACGCGAATGCATCAGCCCGGAAACGAAAGGTTGTGTGTCAAGTTTTGCAGTTCACTGCATTGCAAAGTGCTAGTTTGGTGAACTCTGATGGTAGTTTCGAACAAGCCACACTCTAATTAGAAAATTTAAATCAGTGAATTGTTAACTGAAGACTCAACTCTGACCAGCTCTTCTGAATCATTTGTTCAATAACTAGTGATTTGGCATGACTGAATCATTTGAATCAGTGAATTGTTAACTGAAGACTCCCTCTGGCAGGATCATCTGAAGGACTGGAATGTTATAGTCAATTTTCGCTAAAATTCATTTTAATCAGTTAATGGTAAATTGGAGATTCTCTCATTGGGATCATTTAAATCAGCAGTTTGTTAACTGGAGATGCTTTCTGATCAGATCATTTGAATCAGTGAATCATTAACTGGAGAGTCACTCTGGATATTTTTTCATCAATGAATCGTAAATGAAAGACTGCACTAAAAAAATAGTTGAATCAGTGAATCATTACTCAACTCAGTGAATCATTAAATGGTGATTCATTATGACCAGATTACTTGAACAAGTGAATTTTTCACAGGAGAGTCACTCTGACTGAATCATTTTAATCAGTAAATTGTAAAATGAAGACTGGACTATGAATTATTTGAATCAGTGAATTATTACTTACTTTGATCATTTGAATCAGTGAATCATTAACTTGTGATTTGGTATGACAAGATCATTGGAATCCATGAATCATTATCTGGAGAGTCACACTGACTGAATCATTTTAATCAGTGAATCATAAATGGAAGACTGGACTTGGAATTATCTGAATCAGTGAATCACTACTTACTGTGATCATTTAAATCAGTGAATCATAAACTGATGATTTGGTATGACGAGATCATTTGAATCCATGAATTATTAACTGGAGAGTCATTCTAACTGAATAATTTAAATCAGTGAGGCGTTGATTCAAAAATATGCAATGAACTCAAATCAAGTCACATTAATTTAACAGGTTAAATGAACAGAATCAGTATGTTCACAAATCAAACAGCACAACTACATTTCTGAAAAGGTGACTAGTCCAAGTTCAAGATAACAAGGAACAAAATGTTTTTATGTAGTAAAAATTGCAACATTTTTCAAACATTTGTTTCCAATCAAAAGTATTTCATAAATTACAGAAATTATAAATGTATTTCAAGAGGATCACATGCTTATGAATGCTTGTGACTGGTCCCACATTATTCAATTTATGATTCATCAATCAGACGATTCGTAAGCCACTATAAATACTCTAAGTTCCATATAACAGCCATCTTCGTTTTGAAGAATCCCCCCTTCCACCTCCTCCTTTCCTAGATTGGTGGCAAGGTGGCCTAGTGGTTAGCTCTCTTGCCTCACAGAAAGAACATCACTGGTTCTAGTCCTTACCAAGCCAGCTAACGTTTCTGTTCCCGTGCTCACGGGGGTTTTCCCCGGGTTCCCCGGTTTCCTCCCATTGCCCAAAACATGCAACTTAAGTTAATTGACTAATCCAAATCGGCACCAGAGACATCCACCTAATACGTAGTTATCTTTTAAGAGCAATCACTATCTGTTCATTAGCTACTACAACAGGGGAGTTCTCGAGATCTACCTGAGCTTAAACTCCCCTCTTGCCCAGCAAATAGGATGGAGCCCCGGGCTCGAGGATCTTATGAGCTCAGGACTCTTTCCTGGGACATCATTAAACAAGTTTTATAATCAATCATCAGCTAAGTGTGAACTCTTAAAAGAACAAACAATGTCAGAGCAGAGATAAAGGTCCCATAATGCAATTTGTTACGAACAATATACGTCAAAATCCAGTCATACAACTGTTAACTTGCAGGACTTTTATAAGTGTACATTATCTTTCCTAAAATTATAAATAGGCCTCCAAAACTAGCATTAGAACTTGCACCGGATTTCCCCAATCACCACTTGGTTGAGTAGGAAGCGAATGGAACTTATTGTTTTGTTGGACACTGACATGAACTTAATGTGAACCCCTTGGGTGTATTCCATTCCAGCAAATATGTCAACAAAGAACACAAAGCCATGACTATTAACTAATGTCATGGAATTGTGTTTGACAAAAATTCTGAATGTTTGCACTCTGTATGTGGCTAATCTTAAAATGATCCTCTGTGTAGTATCCCCAGTTAATTTATTCATATCAAATCTAAAACAAGTCCAGATAGCGGTTCATCACCCACACTCACTGTCAAAGTGAGTTGCCCAAATGTCCTTATTATCCAGATAATATCTCGCCAGTAAGTCTCTCGCTGTCGGCCTCGACGGACAGATATATTCACTCATTAGCCTTAAGGTCTTCAAGCAAGCACTCGGCTTGCAGTGTAAATCCAGCATATGATTCATGACAGATTCTATCATACGCTGGCACCAGTTTCTGTTGGAAAAAGCCTGACATGTTGGCGTTTTGAGAGCTGCTTTAGGGCTCTGCTTGGATGAGGGCTAACATTCTTAATCAACATGGTCTGCTGGCACAGAAGTGGATCCTTTGAAGTAGTGCTATGAGTGAGGATGTGAAGCGATGCTCCTCATTATTATGGCGTACTGGTTTGTATCTGGTGTGAGGAACTCTTCAGTGTGGGTTTTCAGAAAACTGCATCTCTTATTGAATTTACAGCTGCAGGATGCGTTTGCCTTTCTGACATCCTGCTGCCATTTGGACAGATGTCCAAACAAATAAATTATCACCATAAATTATTATCAGTGGTACTTTCAAAGATTAAATGGGATATAGGGGTACACTCTCAAATAGAAAGGTTGCAAAATTTGCCTTTTGCAATGATGCTAATGAATTATTTACATTAAGGGGGTCAGTTAGCATCTAAAAAAGAACCATTTTCCACTATATATATATATATATATATAGAGAGAGAGAGAGAGAGAGAGAGAGAGAGAGAGAGAGAGCAACAAAAAAATGTATAATAAAATAAAATAAAATTATATTTTATATTGTTTTTCAAATCAAATGAAAAAAAGCAGAACAATACTAATTCAGATTAATAATGAAAAAATTTAACAGTGTATAGAGCCAGAAAATGAATGAAACAAAATAAAATAAAATAAAATAAAATAAAATAAAATAAAATAAAATAAAATAATAGATATTTTAGATTGTTTTTTATATAAAATGACAAAAAAACTTCAGATGTATACTAATTCTGATTAATAGTAACCTTTTGTAACAATGTATGGAGCCAGAAAAAAATAATAAAATAAAATAAAAAATAAATAAAACAACTTCAGATTAATACTAATTCTGATTAATAATAACCTTTTTTAACAGTGTATGGAACCAGTAAAAAATAAAATTAAAATGTAAATTAACTTTAAAAAAAATTAAATGAAAAGATAAAATAAGATTAAATTAAATAAAAAATTAGATATTTCAGATTGCTTTTTAGATATTTTTAATTGATACTAATTCTGATAATAATAATAATAATAATAATAATAATAATAATAATGATAATAATAATAATAATAATAATAATAATAATAATAATAATAATCTGAAAAGATATAATGATAATAATAATAATAATAATAATAATAATAATATAATTGATTATAAGTGATAAATAAAAATAATGATGATGATGATTATTATTATTATATTATTATTTTATTTTTTATTATTATGTTTATTTTTATCATTATTATCTATTTATTTATATACTTATTTATTTTACCTTCTTATTTCTCGACTAAAACAAATTCCAATGATTGATGTATAGACCTAAGAAACTTTCAATGGAAGAGTAAAAAACACAGACAACAGACTGTCAGAACAGAGAGTATCCCCAAAAGACAGCTCAATCTCTTTTTCATATTCAATATTTTCTTTTCAAAGCCATGAGCAGTCTCTCTGGGGCCATTTTTGGGGTTAGATTATATCCACATCTTAATTCAGAGGAACTCCCTTTAGAGCTACTTTGAGGAATAATTTACAGGAGCCTGCTTTAGTGAGGCTTCATCACGATTGTCTTTCTCCCGATTTATTACCAATCCTGGGGTTTTATTACCGGGTTTTCATTACGATTTACCATCCTCTCCGAAAGCCCCTAGTCTATAACGACAAAGGCTTAACGCAGATCATAGGTTTTAGTTTTGAAGCATCAATAAATATCATACTGATTTCGCATTTCGTGTGTGATTCTGGCTGACATGAAGGAGGCAGTTTACCATATTGAGTGTTGTAAGACTCCCCACCAGGGTAATTATCTTGCAGATTGCTTCTCGCTAGACATCCTGATACCCTTTCTTGACAACATGCTGGCACCATTAAATCAAGAGACAGAACAATTCTCTCACACTGAACCCATACTGACAAGGATGCAAACTTGATATTGCATAGGTCGATACATGCCATGCATACATCCAAATGGAACCACAACCAATTTTAGCCTCTCAGATGCTGAACGTCTCTTCGAGTTAATTTTATTCCCTATGAAATCGCTCAGGGTTTGTTACATCTGCTTAAGGGCAAATGTGATTTGAGGATGAAGGTCGTACGTGTGTGCAACTTTAAAGAAGCGCACCAAACATCAACACTCAAAACAAACAGACTAAATATAATGAAGAGGGAAAAAAAAATAATTCAAGCTTTTCTGTGACTTTGTAACTTGATATAACAATACAAGGGCATTCCCTAACAAGAATACATAAATAAATCAAGAGTACTTGATACAAGTCATGGGAAATATATTGTTGTTTGCAGTGCCTGATTTTGTTATGTTATAAAGAACTGTCTTGTTTTACAAATGTTCGTGGAAGGTCTTCCATTGAGTATTCTGTGATGGTAACCATGGGGTGAGGTAAGCCTTGCAGGGATAAGAATTGAGGTTAATAGGAAGCGAGCACCTTTCATCTCTTCTTTCTGTGTATAATTTAGGAGCACAGCTAATGCTATTGATTGTATTCAAATGTAAATACACAATTCTAACTGAATTACAAGTATACAATGCATCCGGAAAGTATTCATAGAATTCACTTTTTCAAAAAAAAAAATTTTGTTAGAGCCTTATTCCAAAATTAATTAAATTCATTTATTTCCTTAAAATTCTACACACAATACCCCATAATGACAATGTGAAATTGAAATTGTTGCAAATTTATTAAAAATAAAAGACCTGAAAAATCACATGTACATAAGTATTTACAGCCTGTCGTGAAGCTCTAAATTGAGCGCTGGTACATTCTGTTTCCACTGATCATTCTTGAGATTCAGCAACTTAATTGGAGTTCACCTGTGGTAAATTCAGTTGATTGGCCATGATTTGAAAAGGCATACACCTGTCTATATAATGTCCCAGGGTTGACAGTGCATGTCAAAGCACAAACCTAGCATAAAGACAAAGGAATTGTCTATATACCTCCAAGGCAGGATTGTCTCGAGGCACAAGGTCGGGAAAGGTTACAGAAAAATTTCTGCTGCTCTGAAAGTTCCAATGAGCACAGTGGCCTCTATCATCTGTAAGTGGAAGTTGTTTGGAACCACCAGGACTCTTCCTGGAGCTGGCTGGCCATCCAAGCTTAATGATCGGGGGAGAAGGGCCTTAGTCAGGGAGGTGATCAATAACCCCATGGTCACTCTGTCTAAGCTCCAGCGTTCTTCTGTGGAGAGAGGAGAACCTTACAGATGGACAACCATATGTGCAGCAATCCACCAATCAGGCCTGTATGGTAGAGTGGCCAGACGGAAGCCACTTTCCGCCTGGAATTTGGCATCTGAAGGACTCTCAGACCATAAGAAAAAAAAAATTCTCTGGTCTGGTGAGACTAAAATTTAACTCTTTGGAGTGAATGCCAGGCATTATGTTTATAAAGAAATGTTTGGAGAAAACCAGGCATCATTCATCACCAGGCTAATACCATCGCTACAGTGAAGCGTAGTGGTGGCAGCATCATGCTGTGGGGATGTTTTCAGCAGCATGAGCTGGAAGACTAGTCAAGATAGAGGGTAAGATGAATGCAGCAATGTACAGAGACATCCTGAATGAAAACCTGCTTCAGATTGCTCTTGCCTTCAGACTGGGGCGACGATTTGTCTTCCAGCAGGACAATGACCCAAAGCACACTGTCAAAATATCAATGGAGAGGCTTCACAACAACTCTTGTCCTTGAGTGGCTCAGCCAGAGCCCAGGCCTAAATCCTATTGAAAATCCCTGGAGAGATCTGAAAATGGCTGTACACCGTCACGTCCCATCCAAGCTGATAGAGCTTGAGAGGTACTGCAAAGAGGAATTGGCAAAAATTCCCAAAGACAGGTGTGCCAAGCTTGTGGCATCATATTCAAAAAGACTTGAGGCTGTAATTGCTGCTAAAGGTGCAGCAACAAAGCATTGAGCAAAGGCTGTGAATACTTATACATGTGATTTTTCAGGTTTTTTATTTGTAATAAATTTGCAACAATTTCAATTTTTTAATTTTTTATTTTTTTCATTGTCATTATGAGGTATTGTGTGTAGAAATTTGAGGAAATAAATTAATTTAATCCAGTTTGGAATAAGGCTGTAACATAAAAAATGTGAAAAAAGTGAAGCGCTATAAAACTTTCCGGATGCACTGTATATAATACAGTTGCAAGAAATTATGACAGGTGCTAGTCTGTAGTAAAGTGTTCTGAGTAGTAGCAATGGTTTTACTATAAACAATGGGCCATAAATGAATCATTTGTCGATATTTGTATTATTATTATTATTTATATTTTCATTATGATTACCTGTGTTTTCATCCAAATATCTTTATTTAATGTTTGTTTTATATATTGCCACAAATATTGGCTCAGTGGTTAGCACTGTCTCCCCACAGCAAGAAAGTTGCAGGTTCGAGTCCTGGCTGGGCCAGTTGGCGTTTCTGTGTGGAGTTTGCATGTTTTCCCTGTGTACATGTAGATTTCCTCTGGGTGCTCTTTTTTCCCCCACAGTCCAAAGACATGCGCTAGGTGAATTGGATTAACTAAACTGCCCATAGTGTATGAGTACATGTGTAATTATGAGAGTGTATGGGTGTTTTCCACTACTGGGTTGCGACTGGAAGGGCATCTGCTGTGTAAAAAATATGCCGGAATGGTGGTTCATCCTGCTGTGGCAACCCCTTATAAATAAGGGACTTAGCAGAAAGAAAATGAATGAATGAATGTTTCCATAAGTATATCTATCACAAACTATCAGCACTTTTATTTCCCTGTTTTGTTTTTTTTTTTTCCTATTTTGCAAGCTTATTTAGCAATATTAGACTGAAATATCTTTAAAAATCACCAATGGACTTTGATAGGAAAAGGGATAAAATAGGCTACATTGCATTCTGATGGCCTGGTTTTGAGTGTCATTGGGTTGTAAAAAATACTATGACCTGGCAACCCCGTAAAAGGATTAACTGCTGCTGCAGAAAACATCTCCAAACCGAGACACTTCATCTCCATCTTTTGCTGACTTCTTTACTGACTTAACTGAGGTTCAGTCTTTCAGTTGGTGACATTGTAAAAATGCACTATTTTAGAAATCAATGATTTGGAACAACCAACTCTTGCTATGGTTGAAAGTCTCATGCCTTAATCTGGACAGTTAAACAGTATATGAGAGGTCAAATATCTGATAAAGCAAAAATTACTGTACAGGTTTAGCTGAAAGTTGTTCTGAATAAAACAGTCTGCCAAATGAGTGAATAAATGTAAATGTAAGCATCAGTTAAATGTCATCCACTGTGCCAGGGGTAAAATGACCACTACACAGCTATAAATGGGACATTTTGCATTCTATTTGCAAGGTCAGTGCTGCTTGTCTCCTGTCATTTGTGTTAAACAAGACAATAGAAGTGATGACATTAGATTTTTAGCTAGGGGTCACAGACTACCAATATATTTCACAATTCTGTGACCCCAAAGCGACATAAACAAACAGCGGATCGATAAAAAGGAAGGATTCTTGCTGGGGGGGACGCAAGTGTCAGTAAGAAACAAATTAAATCACCTTCATAAATTTGGTCCCTGTGGCGCTGATCATATTTAAAATTCCTTTATTCAACCACTGAGGAAAAAAGTACAACCTACAAACATATTCCTGTCCTGCTGCTTAGCTGTACTGGTAAAGATTAGATGGCATAGGTCAAAGAACAAAGGACGGGTAATAAATTGCAGTGAAGCATAGCAAGATTATTTAAAAAAAACTGTGTAGTGTTGGTGTTTTGATCAATAGACAAGCTATCTATACTCCAATAGGAAAGATAAAGGCAAGGCTATTTTAGCTTCTAACTACAGTAGCTAGTATGCAGTGTGATGAAGGGCTGAAGTAGAGCTGTACTTAACCAACAATTCCAGGTTTTGGCTTCAAAAGGCTGTCATTTTGTGATTTAACAATGATAAAAATCCCTAAACATGTATAGTAGCATGACTCTTGTTTTTCCGTAACTGCAGCTTCAAATAAAAGTTATTGTATTAAACCAGTAGTAGACAACAAGTGACTACTGCCATGAGTAAACAAAATCATTGGATAATTTGTTTAAAATATTTTTTTCTTACAAAAGCAATTCATTTAGGCACAAAATACCTTAGATGCGATACTCTTAGATGTGTAATTGTATTGCTATTTGAGCTGTTTGTGTTAGTGTATACTAGGACTGAATGATTGATACGAAGACAATTCTCATGCGCATTTTGTCAGTAAAGCTGGTTCTAGTAAACCTCCAGCATGTGCTTTCAGATGGAGCAGCATTTACAAAAAAAATGTCAGTTTACAATTTTGATCAAAATTTAATTAGACAATAATGAAATCAAGATAATCTTTTTGTGATGACACATTTTTACATCCCTTTTTAGTGAACTATGGTTGTGTAGTAAATGCTGCATGTGATAATACCACATTAATACCAAAGTTTGTACTCACAGCTCACTTCATAACTTTAGTTGAGTATTTTAAATAAATCCTCCCATGTTCCGATAGTCATGTGATTATTAGTCATGCTGAATCAATAAAACCTCCTGAACTGTTTATTCAGCAATGGGGGGATTTCCAAGGTGTCTTTATGTATTGAACACACTTCTGTGGTTCCCTAACAAGATGTGCATGACAATTGCAGGTTTGATCAATTGCATTTGCAATTTCATTTTGATAAATTGTCCAGACTTCAGTAAATTTATCTTGTAATGTTGACATTTTTCACAGCAATTACCTTAAATTCATTCATCTGAGACATAACCTTGGTTTGACTGTTGGGGAAAAAGCACAACGTTCTTATGCCAGTCCTGATTCTAATACAAAACTGCAGTTCTTGTGTAATTTTGAGGCTGTCAGAGTGAAAAAATAAACTGTCGCTCTATCATTTCCCTGTTTTTCCTATTGTCCAAGCTTATTTAGCAATATTAGACTGTAATATCTTTTTAAAAAAAACGGATAGACTTTACACATCTTCCTAAAAGAAAAAAAATACAAAACAGACAGATTTAAAAAATCAGCTTTTTAAGGGCCTTTTACACATTTCTTTTTTTTTTTTTGTCAAAATTGTTAAACTTTTAATGCAGTTTGCCATGGTTTTCTTGTAAGCAGTTTTGCAAGGGTTTTCATGTAAGCACCCAATACGGGAATTTTTGAAAATTATGAAACGCGCGTGTAGACAGTCAAAGGCTATTGAATACACAGGACATGTCACACGGATCTTTTTAAATGGGGAAATGTGTAACGGTTAATATGGCGAACGAAGCCCTACCTACTAGTACAGGAGCCAGTTGCTATAGACTGCTCATACTGCGTGGGAGGAGCTCAGACCGGACTTGAGTTTTTGCAGATTTTGTGTGATTTGGATGATTAGAAATGAAACTAAAGACACAGTTGTTGTTTAATTTTATTGGTGATTGCTAATATGAAATTCAATCATAAGCTTGGGAAGCAGTTTTGGAAAATTTGATGTTTCCCCATTTAAACAGAATGCCTGAGCATACTGCTAGAGAAGCGTTTCAAAGATGCCCGCCAAGTGAAATGACATACCTTAAAGGGACTTTGATACAGTACACAGTACATTAGGTATGAAGACGTTCCCAGGATGTGCAGCACAAAAGAACAAACAAAAATTGCAGAGTTCTATTACATTCTTGCAACAAGTTTCCAAATCCTTCATTAACTAAATTATTAACTTTACAGATATTACATCCAACAACAGAGCAGTATCATAAACACATGGCTAATTCTTAATAAACATCAGCATTTATGACATGTCTAATCATAAGGTACTGTTTACTAACAAGGTAACAGTGCTAACTACTGACCTGGCATATGTAATAACATTTTATTTATTTTTTTTATTTTTTTATTTTTAATTTTTTTGCTCACATGTGTAAACCTGAACTATTTTGAAAATGGTATGTATAAACTTAAGGAACTACATCATTGTTACAAACAAAATAAAAATGAATCTAAACACAAAGGGCAGCACGGTGGCGCAGTGGGTAGCAGAATTGCCTTACAGCAAGAAGGTCGCTGGTTTGAGCCCGGTTCATTCCACTGTGGTAACCCCTGATTAATAAGGGGGACTAAGCTGAAAAGAAAATGAATGAATGAATCTTAACACTAGGAGCTTGTACCATGAAGCTGAATTAGCTGACCTGCCAGTTAACTTTCAGTTTAGTTTGCACCATTTCCGGGATTTAGGTACCATAAAGGTGGTTAAGCTCAGCTGCTCCATTATACCGCGGTAACAAAAAGTGATTAAAGTCAAGCTGCCTTAAAGGTTCAGGACACCCTGGAGAACTTTTTTTATATATATTAACAGATTTGTGTGTGTTGAGCATCAGTTAAGACAATGTTAGCATCTGTCAGCTTTAATTGTGGGGAAAACTGGATAATTTTGAGCTTTTGTCAGCTAATTTCCTCTTCCGGGTTTAAAATGATTTTTGGTGAGGGATCAAAGTCGGCGACGTAGCGAAGTACCGCAAGTGCAATGATGACACGTCGGTTTCTCATTATTATTCAAAGCAGAGTTTCCTATGAGAAGAGCCGGCTGCTTAACTATTCATGAGAGCACGACAGCATGTGCTTTCCGAAGGCAAGGCAGACGCACAGTAGCCGTTTATGAAGGCTCGTATGTGTTTGTTTCCATGATCCACTGGGTTTGTTACATGTTTTTTTCCCTGCGATCCTGTCAGGGCCGATCATACAGCAAAGCTGTGTGTGTGATGCAAGCATTTTTGTTGAGAATTAGAGAATGGCGGACGTTGTCTTGTATCAGGAGTTCATTCACATTCAGACACATCGCCGTGCTGCTGTGTTTGCCTAAATCCTCCGATTACCAGCAGGACTAATGGTTAAAATAGACAGGTCAGGAGACCTGCTCCACTGAGTCTGCATTTAGATCTATGATTCAGACCCGGGGATTGAGGAAGAAGTCCTCATTTATAGTGTTTATATGAACACGATTATCTTTTTAATGTTATAAATTGTGGTTGTCTGTATATGAAGTTACGAATAACAAATGTAGCAGGGCATTAAATTACCGTTTATTTCTTTGCATTTTAACTTTGTAAACTATAAACTCATGTGTCTCCTCACGGTTTGTCTCATTTTTTGAGCTAACTGACATCAACAGTTGTTCGCTCCCCTTCTCACCTGCTGGCCACGCCCACTCCTGCCCGATGCTCGCGGAGCTCCACGCCCATTAATCATGCATCTTTTGAAAACATTCTAAAGTAGACTTTAACCAAAAGTGGGGGGTGTCATGGCCCTTTAATGTTACAAATAAATAGAACGGTGTAAACTAAACTTAAACTTAACTGACTAGCCAGCTAATGCAGCTTTATGATGCAGATACAGTAGATGTTATACACTGTAGATTATACAAACTAACACCATCTCACAAGATGTTGGGACTTAGCAGCTTATACAACAATGAAATGTTTTTTATTAAAAATAAGATTGCGTCACCATTTACAGCATTTTAAAAAAAGTTGTTTGTTTATTTGTCTGTATATTTTTTCCCCTGCAGCTTTCACTAGCTTCTTTAAGGGAGTTAGTTCCGAGCTCATCTCTGTCAGAGTTTTTCTTCTCTCACAGCAGGTGGGCTCATCTACACCACTGAAATCTCAACAGAGGGTAAGCTGCCACTGACGTCTTTAAAGTAATGATATCTTTTCAAAAACCATAACGACTTATAAAAAATAAATCATTCTGAGGCCCACCGTAGATCAAAGCACACTGTAACTGTGTTGTGCACTTGTTCTGTTAACAAAGCACCCGTAGACCAGCTGCTGACTGAGAAGCGGATGCTTTACTGATGCGTAGGAACATGTGGGTGGAGAATGAAGTTTACAGAGAAAGCGCTGTGCATGTATATATAGAGAGGGAGCTTTATTCACTGTGATCGAGCTATTATTTAAAACCAAGGATAATCATAATAACTGTTGTAGATAAAAAGTTACTTAGAAAAAAGACAATAGTGAAGTTTGACATTTTGTCTTTTGATGCTGACATCAAAGTGTGAACATAAGTCCAGTCATATACACTACAGTTCTAAAAATATAAGCTCTTTATTGGATTCAAGGGTTCCATCGAGAACCTTTAACATACATAAAACATTTTAATTCCACAAAGGTTATTCTCTGTTTAAAACAAGGTCTTTGTGAGCACTGAAATGTTGTGTTTATTGTATGTTGTTATTGGACAGTAAATTGGCGGAGGTTGCATCACATATGCTCATCAAAGGCTTAAAACAACAAACAAAACAAGGTTTTGATGATGAAAATCTAACTCTGCAGTTTAACAAAGTACATTTTATTGATATTTATAGAGTTTAAAATAATTGATTTGTCTGGGTTGGTGATGTACCTTTTCTTACCTGAGACCCACTTTTCCCCAGAAAATATTGTAAGGCCCCCCTTAACATGTAATATTATCACTCATATAGGTTTGCAGTAAGGATGACAAAAAAAAAAAATTTCAAACTAACGGTATGTTTATTACTATATCTAGATATGTTTATGCACAAATAATAGCCTACTGTAAAATATACAAGCAAAACATTAGTAGGCCATTTATAACTGAAAACCATAAGCTTTTGGTCTTTAAATTGGCCCTATATTAGTTGCCAATTAGTTGCCATTTGTTTCTTATCAGTAAGTGTGACGTCCCTCATCTCATTTTGGGTGTAGGTCAATTCTTTTGCCTTGCGCTTTACAGAAATGCTCTGGGCTTGTCGCGGTATTGTGGATGAGTCGTCTGCAAATGTCTTATTAATTTGGATGGCCTCATGCATTCGTTAGCAAGAACTTTGTCGCAGGTAATGCCCTGTGGCTGAGGAAGGGAACCGCTGATGTAAATGACAGCAGTGTTAATTGGCTACTAGTATTTTTCCAGCTATTTTGAGGATGTATTTTTGAGTGCACAAAAGAAATAGAAAGAAAAAACATATGTATTTTAAGAGATATTTTAGCTATATCATAGCTTGCAACTCATGTGTTTATTTATTGCGTTGTGTGCATTGTGCATCTCTGCTCTATGTTAAAATCTGTAAAAATTTACATTAATAAACTTTAGTAAGCAGTTTATAACTGCAGTAACAAATGCTCTAATCTTGACTTTTAAGCACATTTATAATGTGCTAAATATTGTACTTTCATAATTGGTGAGCGATGTATTTTTTATTACTAAATGAAGTATAGCAATATTTACAAAACATTTGTATTTAGGAGTAGTCAGGGGTTTTTAAGATCATTCAGAATGAGTAATGTATGTAATGATTTATGATAGTATGATATGATAGTAATAATTTATTACTGAAGTAAACGTTTATATTTTATTATTCAGACATACAGTATAGTATTGGTTACCAAAAATGTTAATAAATACTTTAATAACACAACTTCATGCAGTTTTGTGACCTGATTTAAAGTCAGGACTATTGTTAGTAAATTCCTTATAAATGACAATTAAAGGCTTAGTACTGAATGAACAATAATCTTTGCAATCCATTCATTCATTCATTTACTTTTCGGCTTAGTCTCTTTATTAATCCAGGCTCGCCACAGCGAAATGAAACACCAACTTATCCAGCACGTTTTTACACTGCAGATGCCCTTTTAGCCGCTACCCAGCTCTGAAAAACATCAACACACACATTCATTCACACTCATACCTTACGGACAATTTAGCAAACCCAATTCACCTGTACTGCATGTCTTTAGACTGTGAGGGAAACCGGAGCACCCGGAGGAAACCCATGCAAAAGCAGGGAGAACATACAGAACTCCACACAGAACTGACCCAGCCGAGGCTTGAACCAGTGACCTTCTTGCTGTGAGGCGACAGCACTACCTACTGCGCCACTACGTCGCCGATTTTTGCAATCCTTTCTAAAAATAAATAAATATATATATATATATATATATATATATATATATATATATATATATATATATATATATATATATATACTGTAAAATTATGTCAAGAATAGAGCATTTGTAACTGTAGTTATAAAATGCTTACTAATGTTTATTAATGTTTAGTTAATGCTTGATAAATGATTTACAGTGTGTTTTTATAAAGTGTAACCAAAGTTTTTAGTTAAGTCATAATTAATTTATTCATGCATGCAAAATCACATTTTCTGTGTTCAGAAATCTTTTAAAAAGCCTTAGAAATTTGGAGAAACTTTAAAATATATTTTTTGAATGAAACATTCGAGACCTCATGTGCTTTAAAAGCGCAACCTCTGAGATATAAAAGTTCTCCTGGTATTCTAGAGCAGACTGTTAATTAACTTAACCTGGTCAGACAGATCAATACAGACTTCTGAGTCTGTTTAATTGGTCCACATCTTTTGGCACATGTCCACCATACATGTTAATGTTTCTGGGCATGAATTCAGAGTGTGAAGAAACACCAGCTGTTCATGCTAATAAAGGCTGAGAGAGAGACAAAAAAAAAAATGAAGCGTTAGATAGAGAGAGAAAGAAAGAAAGAGAGATAGCTGCCATTTTACAAAAGCTATTTTAAGATTTTGCAACGAGGGACGTGTTTTAATACTGGATGGCATTTCAGCAAATCATTCTGATGAATATTTTCACAACCTTTTCCATCCTGATGGTCCCTCAGGCGTGGAGGAGACGCACTTACAAAGACTCGTCTGTGTTTTTATGCAATGCAATTATTTTCTCATTCACTGGTCAGACAAGGGCTCTACTTAGGGATCAAATGAGTCTGACAATATGATGTGCTCATTACAGCTCCCGCCTATTTGAATCATGAGGCATTTTCTTGTGTTTCCACAGCTTTTTGCGAAGCATCTCAATAACCAACAGTGTTCTTCTGCACTCGCTTTCAGACATATAAAATGCTCAGACTCCATCAGATATTCACTCTGTTGAAAAACATATTGAGTCGCCTACATAGACTGCATTTTATGTATCACTCCTGACTTTGAAAAAGTGGGTAGTGGAATCCTAAGGCATCTAAGTATGTGTCACATTTAAAACAATGGATTAAATGCAACAGGATGAGCTTGGTGGAATTGATGGAAACCACAATGTACAATATCTATTTATTAAAGCTTTGAGACGAAGAATAAATCTTACATACAATGCAGAGACATACATCATAGCTAAACTGTCATCATAGCTAAACCATCATATAGCTAAATTGTCATTTATTTAGAAAAGCTGGTGCAGCACACCTACATACTACATCAAACTGTTCTCGAGCTCTGCTATCTCATGATATAAATAAATATATAAACAAATAACCTCTGCTTGCTGTAGTTTACACACAACTGGCGAGGAAATATGCATTGATACAACCTTATTATATATAGTATGTGGTTCATTTTGATAGGTTAACTGTTTTGTGGTGTTTAGCGCTCCTCGGCGTGTTCAAAGAGAGAGACAGATCACATCACATATACGGTTCTTCCATGCACCTCTTTTCAGTTGATTTTTCCCAGGTTTTTGTTCTCCTCTTTGATCAAATATGGTTTCCCTCAAAGCCTTCCTTACTCTGCCCTTCCATTTGTTCATGCAGGCTCTCCTTTTTAAAAGGGTTTGCCTTTTAATTTCGGAAGTGTACATGACAGCAAGTGGCATCTCCATTCTTCTTAGTGGACATAAACGGATGACACAATGTTTAAAGCTTATACGTATGGACTTATCCATCACTGACACTCAATTAACAAACAGGTGAATATGTTTTTTTACACAATATGTACAGCAGATTCTGATTTAGGTGTGCTTACATTTGCTTTGACAGTATGTTAATAAAAAAAATTGCTAACAAGCATTTTTATTAGAATTTCAGTAGAATTCACTGAAATTACTTAGAAAATCATTACCAAACAGAACAGATGGAAAAGAATGCATCTTCTGTAGGTCTTTCTCTATGTGTTTTTATTTTCCTTCACTTTCGTCTATCGGTGAAGTTTGTTCCTTGCCGCTGTTGCCACTGGCTTGCTAGGTGTGGGACTTGTGGAGCTCTACATCTATTGATTTGCTCTTTACTGTTTGGACTTTCAGCAGTGAAAATTAAACCACACTGAACTGAACTAAACTGAAATTAAACTCTGAAAACTGGACTGACATAGTTTCAATTTACTATAATCTTCTATGTTAAGCTGCTTTGACACAATCTACATTTTTAAAGCGCAATAGAAATAAAGATGAATTGACTTGAATTGAACTAGGAAGCTCCATAAGTGTGGGACTAAGCTTTTTTAATCTAAACAATGTATAGTCATGTGGGGATTTTAAAACTCATGGAAACAGTTAGATTTTTTTTGTTAATTTAAAAGTAGTTTACTTGTTTATTAGTGCTCAGTGCACTTCATTGAATGTTTTGGACACAAATGTCACTCTTTCAGTCAAATAACTTAGTCGGCTTAGATAAGTGCTGGGCTATTTGTATGGCAGACAGAGTACTACCTGTATAGTGTTCCAAATGAGTGACCATTTGAGTTAGGATGATGCCGTAGGGGCTGTTCACACGGGACGCGCTCTTGCATTGAAAAACAGCTCAACAGAGTGCATCGGACTGGAAATGAATGCAGCTGCCACTAAAAAAAGTTTTTGAAAGTTCTCATAGTTTCTAAAAACATGGTTTTTGTGATAGTAAACCAGTAAAATAGCCAGATTGAGAAGGAGAAAATCTAGAGTGGAAAGGTACTGGCTTTCATACAATGAAATCTCATTCTCAAAAGAAAAAAAAACTATCTTTTTTATAAACATTGAATCAATTTTTTTGTTTTCTGGAATCACTAAATTAATCTTTTTTTTTTTTAATACATGTGCAGCATTTTTGTTAGTAAAACTTCATACACAAATTTGTAACTAAACAAAATTACCAGTCATGAAATATTAACAAATGAAAACAGTAATTACAAATGAAGAGTTTAGATTCAAAAACCTCCAAATGTAATTTAATATTTTCTTTTAAAATTTGCATTTTTTGTGTGTAGGCTCAGAATTTTTTCTTTTATAGTGACATATAAGTTATTTTCATTGTCTTTAAAGTAAAGTAATTGAACATAAACATAGGAGACTGAGAACAATGCTCATTGTAGAACATTTGAGATGGCATTTAGAAGTTTTTGCACCTAAACTCTTCAAATATACTAAATGTTTTTTTTTTTCATATGCTACATAATTACAGGTAAAACTTTTTAAAAACAAATCAAATATAATATTAACTAATCTGATTTTAAAACTACAAAATCGCAAAGATGTAATTCATTCTACCTTCTAAATTAATAATATTGTCTTTCGGATGACTATTGTTAAACACAAGGATGTCAAACTCAATTCCTGGAGGGCCACAGCCCTGCACAGATTAGTTCCAACTAGTTCCATCATACTAAATTAAAATCTAGAATTTACTACAACAGGGGTCTCAAACTGCCGACACGCAGGGCATTATGGTCCGCCCACCTCCTCATTCCGGCCCATAACTGACATCCAAAATACACTTTTGCCAACTATTTTCAATTAAAAGGCACTAAGCTCTGGCCAAAAACTTGCTAAAAGTCACTAGATTATGTCATGCATTATTTTGCATATTACTCACATCATCACATTCAATTGTTTCTGTTTGTTTAAAAGACTATGGTTAAAAAATGGGTATTTATATTTGCGCTACGCTTAACTAAATTTATTGCTGTTAAAATACTGACAGTATAGATGTGTATTGTATTTGCAGTAATCTCTCAGACGTTATCTGTGCGGTCGCGTCTAGCCACTAGTGGTTTTGACCCGCCACCTAGTCGACATTTAAAGTACTGCATTCAGATCAGTTTTACTTTCATTTTCTCGCAGGTGTATGGTCGAGAGTACACATATGTTTTAATTCTGGGGCTCATTTAAACGTTAAAATATGTGTTGGGAAGTGCTCTGTTTTTGCTAAAGCTCTATTTTTGTAAATTTTCAAGGGTCGTTTGATTATTATTAGTTTTATACCACTTGTATTTGTACCGCTTGTATTCGATTCAAATAGTCTCATTTAATATATTTTCCTCATACTGTGTGCTTATTAGGATTTGCATAAAAATTATGTACATTAGTAAAATTTTAATGCTAGTTGAATTGAACATGTTAAAGTAAATGTAATAATGTACATAATTATGAACACAATAATAATTATTATGACAATTATTTGTAGTATTTTCATAGCAATTTAAACTACCCCTTCAATATGTACAACAAGAAACAAAAAACTAGAGTTTTGACTGCATATACTCTGTGGAAGAATGACTGAATGTGTGTCCAACGCTAAGCCATACACGCAACAACCACAGATATAATTCAGCAGCTGATGTGTGACACAGTAAATGTGCTGATTTGCATTATCACTGGTGACTGGTAATGCTTGAAATATAAACATTGTGTCGGTTGTCCTAAGATGCATCAATTCTGTTTTTTTTTTTTTTTTTTTGTGGTTAAAATGACCCTCCTATGAATTGTCAGTCACTGAAATGCCCCCCTGTCAATTTGAGTTTGAGACCCCTGCTCAAGAATCACAAAATCTATCATACAATATATTTATTACATATTATTTTTAGTATTTCTCTTCTAAGATATAAATAAGTTTACCACTAAACATATGGTTATATTCACATGCTATATATTGGTATGTGTGTCAAAACTTTTAAATTATTTATTTATATTTAAAATGTTTTTAACTCAGTGTCTAAAACTACACATGGAGATCTAAACTCTGTTATTACTTTACTCAATTATATTATTACTCAATTGTTAAAAAATCAACAAATCAAAATTCTGTCTAGAATTTCACCGTGGAAATCATTTGTAAACAACAACTTTTATGATAATTCCAACAGAAATGTCCAAGAAAACCTCTCCAGTATGTTTTTTTTTTTTTTTTTTTTCAAATACAGTGCAAATCAAAAAAGCTGTGAAGTTCTGATCTAGTCCATGTTTACACCGAAAATAAATACTATTAACAAACCGCACAGATGGACAATAATGCATCTTCTGTAGGCAGCGAACAACAAGGCAGCTCTATATGTTCTGGGAATGAGCTTTTATGTGAGTTGAGCTTCTTTTAATCAGGAGCCAGGACACTTTAATACGGGGAGGACAGCTGGCTGTCAAGTTTGGTGGACACACTGATGGCCAGCAGTGTGATTAGTTCCATTGTGTTAATCATGGCTCTCAGAGCATCTGTCTGATGACCATCAAAGCAGAAAAAAAATGAAAGCCGTTCAGTGAGTCGCGACAACAACACAGAAAATAACAGGACCTGGCCAAGCATCCTTCATGTTTGTGTTTTTTTAATCAATCTCAGACCCAAATATTCAGTTGTAAGACAAGATTTCCAACAGAAATACGTTTTGTTGTTTGTTTCTTTGTTTGAAAATTGTAGATATTCCATATTACCAGAATGAAAATGTTATCTGATATCATCAAATGCATTTAAAGTCTTAATGCATAAAAATCTTTACTCACTGATCCTAATGAATATACATAATGCCATATGACGTTACAAGCATTGAATGCTTTTAATGGAACTCGAATGTCATATTATGAATCCCCAACCAAGTAAGCAAACTGATGGTAAACATGACAGTCATGAATGTGTCACTAATCAAAAATTCATTAATCAACATTATTTGCTGATACAGTACATGTACTGAATGAAGAATAAGAAGAAAATTAAGTTATGTTAGAAAATACTTTTAATTTGTAATAATAATAATAATTCAGATTTTTAAAAATCTACATTTAAATCATTGTTCACCTGAATGACTATGGTTTATATTTAACAAAATATTGAATCAAACTCTTGAACAGCATAAAAAGTCCAAAGAACAAGCAGGAACTGAAGACAGTTGCTGTAGAGGCCTGGCAGAGCACCACCAGGAATGAAACCCAGCGTCTGATAATGTCTATGTGTTCCAGGCTTCAGGCTGTAATTCACTGCAAACTAAGTATTAAAAAGTGAAAGTTTGATTAATGATTATTATTCTGTCCAAATACTTTTGGACCCTTAACAAGTGGGGGTTAAGGGTCCAAAACAACTCTTGTTGTTCAAGAGTTACCCAATCTTACATTTTAAGCCCATTTTGTTTTTATCTGAACAATATTAATCAGCTGTTCCAGTCTACGCTAGGAAAAAAAGTTTTAATGCATGTAGTGTATTTAAAACCATTGTAATTGTTGGATTATATTTATGTGTAATTATTTTATAATTAATTAATTAAAATTGTTGTCAGGAATGATTATTGTTTATATTGAACAACAATCAAAATCTTGAATCTTAAAATCCAAACTATATTTTTAGTATATTAATATTCAAGCAAAACAATAAATTGTGAGGCCAGATATTCAAAAGAAAATTGTGGACAACCGTAAAATAATATCTACACTGTAAAAAAAATCTTCCTTAGATTTATTGTCTTGTTTCAAGAGTTTCAAGACAAAACATGATTATTTAGCTGACCACATTATCAATTTTAGCATAGAATTTCTTAAAACAAGATGATATTTTTTCCTTTCTAAAAAATGCTTAGTTTTAAGAATTTTTAGATATTTGGACTAGAAACAAGACAAAATACATCTAAGAAAAGCTTATTTTCCAGTGTACAATTTTTTTTTTTTTTAGATATTGCAGGATGCACTGACTGAGGATTATAACTCATTACATCAAGCATAATGTCATAAGACTTTACATGCATACAATGTGTTTAATGTAATGCAAATGTCATTTTATAAATCTCAAAGTTATGATCACCGATCATATCTATCAAATAAATGTTCATCACTAAGCAAATCAATGTGCAAACATATCAGTCATAAACATTACACTGAGTGTGAACCTACTAAACACCGGTGTTGTTTTCACAGGGTACATAATTATATTGTTTGCTCGTGAATTAAAAAAAATGCCTTTTAACATTTAAGAGGGGCACTGGCAGGGGTTTGCATTGAAATGAATGGCACCAACCCAGATCCCATGGGTTGACATATGTTAATATGTTCTTTGGCTACACTCTAATTCGCTGTTCTGCACATAAGCCTCAAGCGAACAAAACTCAAGACGTGAATTATACATGAATTATACATATTCATCTAAAAAAGCTCATAGTCATTGGCATTCAGGTCACAAATGCCGAAATGCTGGATTTGATGAAACTGTTTGAATTCAGAAACAAAAATGTTTGAGTGTACACAGAGCGTGTTTTATTGGAGTGATCGTAAAAGGTCACACGTGTCCACTACAAAATACCATCCTGCCAGCATGCCTTGAATTTAATTAAATTCAGTTAGGAGGAAACATTTATTTGCCATTGTGGATGAAAATGTAGCAAAAAAATAACTCTTTCCAAAGATTTGGAGAATGTGGCATGTGCGGATCATTTTATTTAATATTTTAGTTTTCTTTTTTTATGTCAGTGAACAGACATAATGCATAGCTTAAAAATGGAAAGCAAAACTACTTGGAAAATGGCACAAAAATGTACGCAAGCTATCGGTCCATTAGTGGCTACAGTGACTTGTTGTAGGTGGTGGAAAGTGTGTGCGAGTCACTGAGTCACACTTTATGAATCAATTCGTTCAGTAGCTGAATCCTAAATCGTATTCTCTTTTCAGTAGTCACTAATTTTGAATTGGCCTTAAAAATGTAGCTTATTTAGTGTAATTTTTTGTACTCAATATGGATGTATTATGTTCACCAAAGTGAACATTTAGCAGTATCATTTATGTCATTTCACTGTCATTTACAAATCATGTCATGTAGCCTTGGAATATTAGTGTCCATAATTTGCAAATACCAATGGACACTTAACCAGTGTTGAGCAAGCTACTTGAAAAATGTAGTGAGCTAAGCTATTAGCTACTCTTCTTTAAAATGTAGCTTAACTTCACTAAAAGATACCTCATGAGAATTGTAGCAAGCTAAGCTAAAAGCTACTTGGCTAAAGTATCTTAGCTACATCTAAGCTATTTTTGGCATTTTCATTTTTAAAATCGAAGCAACTTAAATCCAAGTCGATCATATCTTAGTGATCAATAAAACTGTCAATGAGCATTAGCCTATATATATATATATATATATATATATATATATATATATATATATATATATATATATATATATATATATATATATACTCTTCATTAATGAATTACACTACATAAATGTAAATTAGTATCATTATAGTATCTTTAGTAACTATCGTTGACTAATAGTTTATAATAACAAATAATTACCATAGCACACTTTAGCTGTTAGTAAAGTAAACTATATACTTCTCGAGGTATAATCACAAGGAATCCTGCTCCAGAAATAACTCCTAAATAACTCCTGAGTTTGCCTAATTGTTGTTAGCCTAATTGTTTTCCCAACGTCACCGACCAGAGAGAGAGATGGTAGTAACACAACGAAAAGTTTGTTGTCAACCACCGTAAAATAGGAAGAAGAAATTGTCATTCTTGCCATCATATGGATTAAATTTAATCAGGCTAGGCACTGGCCTCATAGGTCCGTGAGTCTGTTATCGGTAAATGTAGGTTGTGTGGACGTTACTATGCTACTAGACCAAAAAATAGCCTCGCTACTGAAAAGCTATTTGATTTAGAAAGTAGCAACGCTACTGACACACTAGTGAAAAATGTAGCTAAGCTAGTAGCGTCACTACTTTTAGAGATGCTACTGCCCAACACTGCACTTAATGTAGCCTATATCAGATGAGTCAATTAGCATTTCTCTCAAAAATTACCAAAAGAGTTTTGGCAATCGATAATCCATAAAGTTCCTTGATTATTATGCCAGAATAAAAGTATAGTGCCAAGAAAATATTTACTGTTCATTTTCTGTCAGTCTTAGTACATGATGGAACCACAGAGAAGTCAAGCTTAGACCATTCGGACCATTTACGAAACTCTTTGGTAATGTTTCAGCAAGAAGCTAATGGTCTAATCTGATTTAGTAATTTATGCTAAGCTAAGCTAAAGGTGCTCCTGACAGGCCCAAAAACTGGCTGACTGGATTCAGTAATGGTAAAACTTGAACAATGGTAAAACTTTTTCATTCCTAGGGAGTTGTAAAATGAGCCAATCTTTGAAAAACGTGGAGTATTCCTTTCAGAATCTCATTGGAAGGCACTTTGTCTTCTTTTTTTACTGTCAATTCTGACATACTACACATCACTTTCTGTTTTTCACCTTATTTATCCACCTTTTTCCTACACCTCATGGTGCTATGTGTGATTGGGAGTAAAATGTGTTAAATTGAGAACAGTCAGTTAAAAAAATGACTGTGGGGCATCATCGATTTACTCACAGTTCATCCATCAAATATTAAAAGGCAACTCATCAGAATTTACAAATTCCTTTCAGTAGACCATGAATAAGCCCAAAAACTTTAAACAAGTCTTTCCACCACAATTTTAAAGACATATACTAAATATTACTGTGGAATACAAAGAGAATCTGGAGGAACAAAATACACTCAACTTAAAAATTGGCTTTTACAGAGTTAGATTAGCAAAGCCTATAGGGAATAAAGTTTAGGGACTACAAAACAATACATCTGGGTACACCACGTGCACACACCCTGCACAGCAAAGGGGCCTGGCCAGAGGCGCTGTAATGTTACAGCAGAGAAAGCTAAAATGCCATCCAAACGCTGCTATTTCCACAGACCTTGTTCTGTTTCTGTATTTGGGCTTCCAAAGGACATGACACAAGGTGAGACGTGCTTACAATATCTTTTTAATTGTGTTCCAGAGAATTATAAAAAATATATACAGCTCTAGCATTTGACAAAGGAGAACTTCCAGAATCTCTCCCAGTTTAGTGCTGGATTCGGCTAAAAACTCCTCATAAGGAGAAGCTTTAACCATAATAGAAAGAGCTGTGGATTGTATCCACAACCTGTAAGTTTTTTTATATGTTAAATGTGATCAATTACATCCACAGTTTCTACTGTGAATGGTATGTGTAGCAATGATGTAAAGAAGGATGTAAACAATAGTAAATGCTGTTTGGCATCTTTAACAATTTAGCTACAAATCCATTTTTATCTGTCAAACCCCTGTAAACACCCACAATCTTCAGCAGCGCTGCAGTGTCTTTCTATGCAGCCGCTTTCCATGTGTTCTACATCTCAAATAATGAACTCGCAAAAGATATGTGAATGTTTCATATTACACATGCTTATAACCCAAATATATGTGAATGACACTTGTCAGATTTTAAATAAGAGAGCAGGCATGAGGTTAATCTGGGTCCTCTTCATTTTCTGTCTGATTCAGGTTCAAACTGATACGGCTAACAGTTACACTGACTGACAGTATTTACACAACAGAAGCACAGCACGTGCTAGTCGAGCCGTGATGCTTCCTGGTAACGTAGAGCCGATCCACAAATTACAGCACATTATATTAGCTGACCAATCAGAGCCTCTTGAGGGTGGCATTTTGGAGGAACTAGGAAATATTATATTTTCATGTTAGCAGAGTAGCTGTATTTATTTAAAGTAAGATAATTAAAAAAATAATATGATTTTTTTATTATTATTTTTTTTTTACAAATGAAGCATGAACACACATTGTTTTGCATAAACACAACCAAGCCTTAAAAAACCCTCTGGACCACCCCTTTAAAATACCATGCCCTGCATTATTTTCCAAGCCAAACGTATCCAAACACAAGATCTGAAAAACGAAATTGCAATAAATCATCTGAAATAAAGTAATCATATGTGGAAAAAATTGATAATATTAAAGTTTTTGATTTCAGATGCAGCCAGTACAGAAGAACTGACAGTTGAATCACTCATTCAACTAATGTGCTCATTCAGAAAACTACTGTGATTAGAACATTATAACATGTATATGTATCTTCACACACACACATCAGACAGTCAGTGAACAGGTGTGGGTGGTCAGTATGCCTGCTTTCTTTTGATCTGACCAAGGTCTCTGACACAAGATAAGATATTTAGCAAGTGAACTGCCAAGAAGCATAAGACTGGGTAGCTCTTAAAGGTATGCACGGGTAACTATAGCAACAGCAAAATAGTGTTGCAGCGGCTGAGACCTGTGACAAACCTGGGTGATTGGATGGCCTGTGATGTCTGTTTGTTTGGAAAGTAGCAAAGGCAGCAAAACTCCTGCGCTAAAAGAATGCAGTTTGGCAGCAAACCTTGTACTACCAAAACCCTGTCATTTAAATCTCTTTGACCGCATCCATGGATGTGCATTTTTTCTCCAATTTAATCTGGCATTTTAGTCGTTTTGTCTTGAATCCTGAGGCAGGTTAATGATAAAAGCTGACGGACGCAAAGGAAATTTGCAGTGTAGAAAGCCTATTAGCCAATAGCATAACTGACAGAAAGAAACATAACATGCTCTTCGTTCAAAACACCATTATAACAGCTCACAGATTGAACACAGTCATTGTTAGCTCTAAGTGGCATCATTACCCACAGTAAAGCATGAGAGAGATCGGGATCAGAAGTGTCTGTCATGATGCACAGCTCCAGGACACCAAACACACAGTGAGTCAGTGAAGATCAGAACCCTAAGCTCAATGTAGTCCTGCTCATAACATAGTAATTAACCCACTCCATGTGGCCAAGTATGCGAACGTTTATAATGATGATGCGGATGCTTTCTCCCTTTGGGCTCTTGGGAATTCAGCCCTTTTTTTTTAAAGTAACAAGCAAGACATCATTAGAGTCAATGCGCATGGTTACACATGCCAAGGAGGTCATGGTAAATCTTCAACCGAGCAACGTTTGCGATAATAAATGTGGCGTCTGAGACACTTACTGTTTAAGACAAGCAGCAGGTGAAGGTTCCATTGTAATTTCATGAGGAAATTTGTATACCCTTTTATTCCCGATATGCAGTTCAGCTTGCACTGCAATCATACACTGCCTTCAGTCTGTTCTGGTTTCATTGTCTCTGATTGCATGAGAATGATACTGATAAGCTCTAATGAGGATGTAGTGAGCATCAATCTAGGGTTGTTTCAATGATGGACACCGTTTGTACTGTGGACCCAAAACCACTTAAAACACACTTTTAATAAATCTGCAACATAAAGGGCCATGGGGGTTTCCCTCTTTCAGTTCAAGTCTACCTCAGACATTTTTTCAAAAAAATGCTTTATGATAGGCGTAGAGCACTGTGAGCAGAGGAAGAAGTGGGCGTGGCCAAAAAATAGGAGGAAGAACAACTGTCATTTGGCTCACAAAATGAGAGACCACAATTAGTTGTATCATTATATAGATAATCATGTTTATATAAACACTATAAATGAGGACTTCTCTCCTCAATCCCCGAGTCTGAATGCAGACACTACAGTGCAGCAGGTCTCTTACCATGTGAAGTTTTTAAACTAATTTCGAGAGGAGCACGTGATATAATTGACAGCAGCTGGCCACCTATCTACACTCATTAGTTAGCCAATCAGATCTATCCTAACCCACTATAAGTAGCCTAGCTAGATATTACTCCCTTATCTTCGTTTTCCGAAGAAACAAACGACAGGTCCGCTCTAGCTCCTCCAGAGTTACTCACGGACAAAACGGATCCTCCACATCTCCTACTATCCTTCAACTACAATTCCACACCACCTTTATTACCATCGTCAGCAACTACAAAAAATGACAAAAACAACAACAACAGCGACGGCGGCGGAGATCACAACAGCATCAGCGCAGCTACATACAAGAAAGAAAGCTCCGCGCTCCATGAAACACCAGCCCCGTCTTAACAACAACCAGCCCAGCATGAAAGTCAGCTCGAGACCGAGGCTCCAACAAGAGGCCGTAGGCCTATCCACTCCAGCCAGATCACAATGCAATCCCCAGTTCCGCTACGTACCTTCTCCAGCATCATCATGCGTCTCTCATATCCAACAACGACTGTCACTGAACTCCTCCAAACTCCTAGACGCCGGGACCACAATTCAAAGCCGCTGCATTAAACCCAAAAAACTTGCGAATCCACGTCTTCACCGCCACCCCCAGGACATAACACGCTCCTGCCACACCCCCTATCCTAAACAGACATTAAACCCGCAATCTCTCCGCCTCCCCGGAGAATCAAGGAAAGGATTAAAAAGCAATATTGGATTTGGACATATGGCAGCAATCATAATTCTAAACACGGATAAAACCAATCTCCCGGACAATAAAGCAACTCTTGGGAATCCCACCTCACCTCTTCCAGCCTGCAGCTCCCGATTCCAGTGCACACTCCAGTCCTCCTCTTTCAGCGATCCTTACCACCTACGGACTACGCACCCCGCCCCTCTACCTTGCGTATCATTGCTTTTTCCCCTCTAATTTATACAAGCTCGCAGCTACTGCGGCGGTGCATACGCAGTCAGCCAAGTGCTAAGCCTAGTGAAAACAGAAATTGCTTGTCGACTTTTGTCAACATGTTTATGCTTTTACTGAATTACGTTTGTAACTGACCTAATTTTCTGAATTTCTCATTCCAGGTTTCGTATACTGAAGCACAGCCGATCTCGGCGCTCCCTTCCCACAACCTCACTAGCTGTCCACCAACACTACACCAGAAATCACAGAGCAATTCCCTATTAAGCACATCCATACCAGCCCTACTGAAATGGGCATTAGAACGTTTCCAAAAACGTCTAATAACGGCTCTTTCATCTCCTCATAATTCTGCCTTTTTCAGCTTTAGCAGCATGATTCTGCCTGATGAATATGCTTAAATTATCACGTTATAAACCAAGCAATCTATCTAATCTAGACGGCTGCAGCGCTCGGTTGCAATCAACATTATACCTGCCACCCGATCTCTGGCAATCGGAGGTCACAATTATATTTCGCAGTCCGTTTAACATTCGGATGCAGAAGTAGCCCACACATTTATGCTTAAAAACGATCCGCTGGATTTCGTCAATAACTACGGCGTTTGCACGTAATTCACCTAAAAGTTCCCCGTTTCTCTCTCTCTAATATCCCCCAGCTAAACTAGTGACCGGTTTTTTAATATTTGCATTCTCATTGCGGAAGAACCTCCGGCTTAAGCACTTCTATAGAATTCTTAAGCATCAATTTGGAGTCATAGAATTTCAAGCATTAATAAGCTACATAAATGAATCGACAAATCAGTCCCCTTTTATATTCTGGAAGAAATATCACGCTAAGCATAAACTGCTCTCCATCTTAGAACATCAAACACACATGCGCAATATCCCGCAGGGATGCCTTTTCGTCACTCACCAACTTCATCTCGCAGCAGCAATCTCCGGAATAGAAGAGAAATGATCTAAATCCGATCTTGGCCGTAACAAACTCTGCCTGAAGAGCGTCGCGCACCAGAGGCGCCGACGGCGCAGTGACGCGGTGCGCTTACGACAGAGAATAGTAGATTAATGCACACCAGACTCGCGCATTCATACTTTATCAAATAAACTAATCAATTATACAAATAGCGCTCCGCGGCGCGGCAGAATACGAAGTGTCATGAATTGTGGCTGGGCACTACGGACAGCCGCATTGACTTCCTTAGTATTTATTTCCTTCCTGTGAAAGTCAATGGTTACAGGTTTTCAGCTTTCTTCAAAATGTTGTCTTTAGCGTTTAACACGGGAGTCACCAACCTCTGAAACTAAGAGCTACTTTCAGGCACCGATTAACATGGAGGGCTACCAGTTTGATAAACCCTTCTCAAATAACAAATTGCTCAATTTACTTATAATTTAAGTTTTTGGTAATAATTAATAATATTCATTCAGGTGAAGTCACTGATCATGTTATGATTCTCTTAAAGTTACCAACAATGATTTAACAGGGTAGGAAATACCCTGTAATTAATATATCAATGTGCAACACTATTTTATTTATCTTTGCAAATATTTACATTTTTAAATGATTACTTCTATATTAGAGAAAGCTTACTTGTAAGTGGCGTTATGGTGAGCTATTTTAGAACAGGCCTGTGAGCAACACACGAGAGCCTCGTGGGCTACCTGGTGCCCACCGGTACCATGTTTGGTGACTCCTGGTTTAACAGAAAAGAATTCATAAAGGTTTGTAACCATCAGGTGGCGCTTAAAGCATGCGACCTGCTTATGCTTCCTTCCTTAAGCGCTGGAATAGAAGCCATTCATTTATTAGCTATTCAATTTCATCCTCAGCATATCCTTTTTACACAGATACTGCCCCCTTCGTGGGGTATATTATCGGGGCCGCCAATGCGCTTCTAACGCAATATAGTCAATACATTCTGAAAAATAAATAAATAAATAAATAAAAATAAAAAAAAATAAATTACTGTTGTACATGTTCCTAGTTGCATAGGAAATCGCTGACTCTCTTTTTGCTTTATTTTCAGAAACTGGTATCAGAAGCAGAGCCGCAGCTGACTCCATCTCTCCTTTTAAGATGATAATCCCATAACCACAGCATACACCATTTGCGTCAGCATTCATTTATACATTTTAAGTTACCCCAGAACACTTCATCAGTTTCTCACTGCTCAACACATCCACACATTCCGTTCAATACCATTTTTGGTTTCAAAACACCTTAAAGTCATAGGACTATTCAGGCTTCCCACCAGATTCATAATCCAGTCACTCATTCAGAATTGGAGCCACCACCACAGCAGCACACAAGGGCTATCGTAACAACACATACAAACACTAGGAAGGTGGTCTCCCGACGCCTTCAAATCTTATATCTGACTCAGCCACAGCCATCTCAGGGAAGCTCAGAGGACCCTCACCAGCAGACGCAGTAATCCCAGCGGCCAAGGACATGGGCCTAGTCCAGGGAGAGAATACGACCCAACCATACCAGCTTCCCGAGGGCAGAGGAACTACCCAGTCTCCCAAGGGCGCGGGCATGACCCAGCCATCTAACTTCCTTTCTTCCTTCCAGCTGATTTGCACTCAGCCTTCTCCCCCTTTTCACTCACCTAACTCCAGTAGGAGTTCTCTCCCTGCCCAGGCCCCCTTGTCAACCCTGCCCCCCCCCCGGCCGCTGCCACAGAAGTTTTCACTGCCCCCCAACTTTTCTAACTTCTGTAGGACCCCGCCCCCCCCATGGCTCTGGCCCCCGCAGGGGCGTTACCCCGAGCTTCGATTCCCGCAGGAATCATCTCACTGCCCTGGCCTTAGCTTTTTATATTATATGTCATTCCATAATGACATATAGTATAGCACCCTTTATTTTTCTCTCCGTTTGATTTTATTTATATAAATTTATATCTATATGCACCCACGCATATAAATATGAATTTATATATAGTGCTGTCACCCTCACGCTCTGTTCCCGCAGGAACACCCCCAGAGCACCTATATCGCCCGTCACCCTCCAGTAAGAGTCTTCACCTCCCCCTCATCTTTCCCGACTCCTACTGGAGCCAGCTAAATAGCTCACCCAACCCCGAGCTGTGACACGAGTCATGTCACCGACCCTCCCCGGCCCTAGCTTTTATTTATGTTTATTTTTGTTTATTTCTCACACTTATCTTTTATTTTTTAAATTTATTTATATATATGTATATATATATGCACCCACGCATATAAATATATATTTATACATAGTGCTGTCACCCTCAAGCTCTAACTCCCGCGGAGTTAATCCCGAGCACCGGACCCCCGCAGGGGTCATTGCCCAACTGCCATTTCACCCTCCAGCTGGGGCTTCACCGACCATTCCTTTTCCCGACTCCAGCTGGAGATGGCACATACAGCTCTCTCTCCCGCAGGAGAGCCAAGAGCTTCGACTCTCGCAAGAGTGAGTAAAAACGCCCCCCCAAGGCCCTAGATTACCCCATTATATATTTATATATCTATATGTTTCATATAAATATATAATTATATATAGTGCTGCCACCTCCCAGCTCTATCTCCGCAAGGAGTGTTCCTCGAGCAAATTACTCCTTCGGAGTCCCCGCCCCCCCTGCCCCCTTCACCCCCCTCTCCAGCCGGAGTCCTTCCTTCCCCTTCCCTTATATGACTCCAGCAGGATTCCCGCCCACCCCATGGCTCTGACCCCCGCAGGGGTCTCCCCGAGTCTCTACTCAAGCAGGAGTATTCACAGCCCAAGCCAACTCTGCTCGGGTTCCCGCAGGAACCTGTTTCACCCTTTGCTCCAAAGGAGCCCTCTTTACCTTTTCTTTTTCAAATAACTATATCCAGCAGCCGGATATAGCATTTCAAGCCTTTTGGGGAGTTTCTTCGAATACACGGCTGCTGTCCCGAGCTTCATGCATTTGGGGAGCTCTCGAGAACCACCTGATCTCGTACTCCCCTCACATGCTCTATGGACCTGGCGGGAGCCCTGGGCTCAACTATCTCCGAGCTCAGGGTTCTCTCCCGGGACAGCATGCCAAACCTGCTTACAGCTGTCAAGCAATATCTAAGTGTGAACTCTTGAAGTGAAGTTTTTAAACTAATTTCGAGAGGAGCACGTGATATAATTGACAGCAGCTGGCCACCTATCTACACTCATTAGTTAGCCAATCAGATCTATCCTAACCCACTATAAGTAGCCTAGCTAGATATTACTCCCTTATCTTCGTTTTCCGAAGAAACCCCCCATCCACCCCTTTCTCCTCCTTTTCTCCTTTACAAAAAGGGGAGCTCTCGAGAACCACCTGATCTCGTACTCCCCTCACATGCTCTATGGACCTGGCGGGAGCCCTGGGCTCAACTATCTCCGAGCTCAGGGTTCTCTCCCGGGACAGCATGCCAAACCTGCTTACAGCTGTCAAGCAATATCTAAGTGTGAACTCTTGAATGTGTCTGAATGGTAACAAACTAAACTGATAAAGACAAATTCCGCCATTTTCCAATTCACATACTGCTCTTCCGACAAAAATGCTGGCTGCAAACCAACAGCTTTTCTGTATCATCCCTGACAGAATTGTAAGAGAAACATGCAAAAAACTCCATGGATCATGAAAAACAAACACATACAAGCCTTCATGAAGAGCAAATTACTGTGTGCTGTGCGCGGATGCAGTCTTACAGCTTGGCAGGTCTGTCTTGCCTTTGGAAAGCATGTGCTGTCATGAATAATTACCAAGCAGGATCTTCTCATAGGATAAGAAAATTCAGCAATGAATAATAATGAGAAACCAACACGTCATCACTGGACAGGCAGATTGGCGCTATGTCACTGATTTTGATCCCTTCCAAAAAATTATTTTAAACCCGGAAGATGAAATTAGATGACAAAAGCTCAAAATGATTCAGTTTTCCCCACAATTAAAGCTGAATGGTACTAACGTTGTTTTAAATAATGCTCAACACATACAAATCTGTTAAAATAAAAATAAAAAAGTACTTGAGGGTTTCTTGAACCTTTTCTAAGGGGTTTAAAAAGTTGTATGGCATCAGTCTGTGAATATAACCAACTTCTAATGTTAAACCATTTATTAATTTAACTTTTTTAGAATCACACTTTATAAATACGGCTTACATAAACACTTTGATTGACATTCTCTCTTTGCACTTGTCATCAGAAGGGAAAAGCCCTGCCCATTGGTGACAATCTCTTTCTCATTAGCAATGGACATTAGTCGTTTTTAAATCTGCCACTATGCTTACATATAGGCATTTTTTAGCTCCACCCTCTATTGAAAAGAAGGCTGGGAGCACAATCTTATTTGAATTTAAAGAGACGGTCACCAAAATGGCATGATTTGGATTTGAAAAGAGGCAGTTTTCTAAAAAAATTTCCAAGAGTTTCATAACATTATACGGTTTTTAAGCTGAAACTGCACATACTGTACACACTTATTTTACACCTTGTAAAAAGGGGAGTAAAAGGTCCCCTCTTAGCACAAGTGACATGCAACACAAGCCCTCTTAAATGACGATAGCCTCTAAGTGACAAATATTGTGCATTTGTAATCATCCTCGTATTTTCGCACTCAGTATGTTTTTACCTGCTTGCTTTTGCTCATGCGAACACTGTTTGTTTTGTCATGATACTTCTTGATTCTATAAACCCTTTTCACAAGACTTATGACAGTCATAAGCATCTTAAATAATTGAAAGTTTTTAATATTTACATTTTTTTGAACTTATGAACATTTATATCTATTTATGTATGTATAGCCTCTTTGCATGTCATACGAATTACAAAAAATTATTTACCACTTATGCAATGTGTTTCTAATGCAGCGTCTATAGGCAGGACAGTAAATTTGACAATTGTTTTCTGAAGGTCTAGATAACACCTTTGTGGAGTTTTTCTTTTATTATTTCTGTAAATAGGATAGTAAAAAATATATTTGTTGTACTCTCCCATTCACTGCGCTCTAAGTTTACGTGACAATGAAAATTTCTACTGAGAAACCCAGAAACGTGAAAAGAGTCCATTTGCATGCATTTCGACAAACTCCAATGATGAGCAAGCACTGGCCCGATTAGGTCACTTACAATCCTGTCTACTGTCACAAGCGTCTCTCACACTGCCATCCTTATTGTCAAGACCTTATACTGACAATGGTTAGTAGATTGCAGTGTTTCAGGGAAACCAAATTCTCGCAATACCTCTTCATTTCAGAGCATCTTATCTTTAAATGGGTTTTGTTGATCTTACATTGATATCAGAGGTAAGATTTCATACAGAACTTGAACACTGCAGTTGGCTACAGTTCTCTGCTTTCATAGTGATCATGGATGCGGGTGGATGTACCTGTGCAGGGCTGTGATGAAGGATTCATCCCCAGTGACAGGCGTTTGATTGCAGGCCATGATTAGAAGCAGCTCTGCCTTTGAGAGAGCTCTTCCTTTCCAGCTGACAATATGCATTAGAAAACCCAGCACCTCTGAACCTGTGAACACAGAGCACACACTCAAAATCCTGAGCTTAGGTATGAATACAGCTGCAGTGCAGATTCAGATGCATTCACACTTTATGATGCGGCTGTCAAAGTTTTCAACATCTCTGTCAAAACATAAGCAGAACTCATGATGCTAAAAGAAGCATGGACATTTTGTTTCACTTTACACCATTTTATTTGGAGATGCAATTACAATATCGGGATAATTTGGTTGAGAAAAAGGTAATTGGGTTCATTACTTAATACTTGAGTTAGATGTTCAAAAGTTGTGCTTGTTTTGTTTTTTGTTTTCCTAAAAAAAATCTATGTTAACAAATAAATCAGAAAATGTACCAATAATTTACTGATAACCCTGAAGTTGTGGTTTTAAAATCCCAAGTACTTGTAGGAGGAGAGAGTTCAAGTGTAGTAAATAACAAACAAGGCCAAGAGTCTCAAGTCCCAAGATTAAGACCATGAGTCACACAATGTTATCATAAATAACATTAAGTCTTGTTTGATGCTTTTATGAAGATTACAGGCTGATCTTGAAAACGAAACAATTAACAATCTTCTTTTAAAAAGCATTTGTTTGTATTATGACCAGCAGATAACCAATGCGAGATCTCAGAGATGTTCCCAAAACTCAGTTAATTTAACAGAGTTAAATAATTGAGAATATGGAAAGGCATACACTGTGTAAAACAAATGCCAGAGTAGTTGGCGGATCATTCTGCTGTGGCAACCCCTGATAAATCAGGGATGACACAGAAGAAAGATGAATGAATTAAATAATTGATAATACATCATGTTTTTTTTCTCCCTTTGGCACGAAAGAGATGAGCACCTATGCTTGTAGTTTACCTTTCAAGTTGATACTGTTGTAATACAGTATCAGTGTACATGTACAGTATATATATATATATATATATATATATATATATATATATATATATATATATAGAGAGAGAGAGAGAGAGAGAGAGAGAGAGAGAGAGAGAGAGAGAGAGAGAGAGAGAAGAGACAGACAGAGAGAGAGACCGTGCATCTGCATCCATCAGCCTGTCATACTGAGCAAAGCAAAGACGTTAATGTTGTCTATTCACAAGATGGTGACACAGACTGCATATTGAGCCATTAGAGGAAAAAAACTCCACAGAATTTCAAACTACAGCTGATCAAATCATTATAAAACCGGTATGTTACATTCCAAGCTGATCTCTCTTTTCTTTTTCTTTTTTTGGGATGTTGTAGGACAGTATTTATACCATAGAAATCTGGTAGTGTTTTGTGTAATTTGGCTTTTTCAGGGTTAATTATTGTGATCTCCTAATTGCAATGGTGAAATACTGGGAAATGTCTCTGGACTGATGGCGTTTCATGCCGTTCAGCCTTATAATCTTTAAATGTGAGCAAAAATCACCTGTTTTGTCATCACTTTAGACATAATGCTAGAGAATCATTCAAATACTATAGCTCTAAAGCTACGTTTTTTTAAGTAGAAAGTGTTTCTGCTGTTCTGATGTCAGCTGCAGATGTAAATGGTAGAAAGTAGCTCATCTTATAAAAGGATTTTTAGACTCTCCATGTTTTATTTTCCTTTTTATACACCCTTATGCTATGGCAGTGCAATCTGGCTGTATATCATTACTGGTGAGACACTAAGGGACACTCGGCTTGCAGCCTTGTGCCATCGCACGCCTCCCACCAGTGCTGATATACAGCCATATTGCCTACTGCTACTTGTGGGATATTGCTCATATATATTATCACTATTACTTAATTGATGATCTATGACCAAAATGTATGCATTAAGATTTTTAACTAAATCTTTAAGAAAGTAGACCATGTTTTAGTTGTCTAATATTTATGTGACTTAAAATATAAATAGCTTGAAATACAGCTTTGTTACTGAAAATAAGTTTATACTTTGTACAAAGCCATCCTCAGGAAAAGGACATTCTGATCGTAAAGAGTATTTTGTTGCATATGCCCCTTTGAGTCATCAATACTTCTGGTTCATTTTTCATTTTTCTGGTTCAGTTTTAAATGCAGATCTATTACAAAATGTTTTTAGAAACAGTGCATTGACCGAAAACCACAGTGCTTCGATGTTGGTTTAATGGAGTTATAACATTACTGTACAGATAAATTCAGTTCAGTCAAATTTAGAACAGAACAGAAGACAAACCCCCAAGTAAGCAAATCCAAGAAACTAAAAGTTTAAGAAAGAAAACTTGAGGAATCAATATACAATCACATTTGGCCAATTTATATGCCACTTTGGATTATATATTAGAAAAGTATCACTTACAGATTTTGTATATAACATGACTCACAGCAGACTGGGGACTTTTCTATAAAATCCTGTTCATTAGTTTGGGCACATTGGCGTCCTCCTGCAGCTATTTTTTCTGCTTTCAAGGCATCCTCAATTTGCCGCAGAAGACGCTGATGAATTTTGACATGTTTATGTTTGCGGTTTAGTGTCAGGCAGGCGGCTTTTTACCTCCACCTGACAGTGTTGCATCACTTGTCTTCCAAAAACACTTCTGAAAATATTCCTTTGGGAGGCACCGCTCCATCAAAAGATGCAACAACATTTCAGATGTTTGGAAGAAGCGAGTAACGCTCCCCTGCAACTCTGATACAGTATACTGCTGATACGCCGCTAAAAGAAATTGGCAAGAAAAATGAACAGCTTTCTATTTACACTGACACTCCCAGTAGAGTTTTGACAACATTTGACAGTCACATCATGAACAAAATCTTCATTTCATGCACTGATTGAGAGATGACTGCTTCAGTCCGTACAGAAGTAATATTTTGGACAAAAAATGTATGGATTAAAAAAAACACACAAACATTGGATATAATAAAATATAAATAAACCAATAAAAGACAAACAAAAGCTATAACAAATTAGTCATACAGTCTTATGCAAAAATATGGGCACCCCTTAGTGGCTGCATAGTAATGTGCTCTTTCTTTATAAGAGAAGATCAGAGTGAAATACCTTTTGGTTTCAAGAGAATGCTAGATAATGTCATGTTTTTCAGACAGAAATCCATAGTGTAGCAGAATTGAAATGTGTGAAATTAAATTGAAACTGAAAAATAGGTTATGTAAAAGTCACTTAATGCTGACTGATCATGAAATTGATTTTAGTGACTCGGGGAACATTAATAATCCTAAAACAGGTTCAACAAATCATGAAAAAGAGTATTTAAGATAGCCGATTGCTAGTTGTGCTTCACATTATTGTGTACCTGAAAGTAGCAACATGGAAACCTCAAAAGAACTTCTTAATGACCTAAAAACTAAGATAATTCGGCAACATTAATTAGAAAAAGGATGCAAATAGCCATCCTAAAGGTTTAATGTTTCTTTTTCCACAGACAGAAATATAGTAAGAAAATGGAAGGCCACAGGAACTGTAAATAATACATTGAAAAGCAAACTGCACGTAAGAGAGATGACTTTAATGCTTAAATTTTTTTTTTATCATTCCAAGTTTAAACATTGGAACATTCAAAAGGGATAGGGCATAGTGGACATAACTGGGAATAGAACACAACCAGGAACTATACTTCTAAATACAGCTCTAGAGAAATAGTGGCAGAGCGAGTGACTCCACTTGACAAATTGCAGCACAATTGCACTTTCTCAGTGGCCACATCTGTAGGTAATATCAATATCATTGCCCTGGCATATTTTCTGTAGCATGAAACAACCACATCAAGCCCAAAATTATTATTACCAGCATTATTTATTTATCTATTTATTTATTTATTTATTTATTTTACCAGAAATCACACAGGTTTCTCCCAAAAGTTAAGGCGATGTACAAGAGACATCATAGAAGAAAAATAACATTTCTCCTCTTTTATTTACCTTTTAACAACAAATATATATACAACTGAAGTCAGAATTATTAGCCCCCTTTGATTTTTTTTTTTCCTTTTTTAAATATTTCCCAAATTATGTTTAACAGGGCAAGGAAATTTTCACAGTATGTCTGATAATATTTTTTCTTCCGGAGAAAGTCTTATTTGTTTTATTTCAGCTAGAATAAAACCAGTTATTAATTTTTTAAACACCATTTTAAGGACAAAATTATTAGCCCCTTATTACCCTTTCCATAGAACAAACCATCGTTATACAACAACTTGCCTAATTACCCTAACCTGCATAGTTAACCTAATTAACCTAGTTAAGCCTTTCAATGTCACTTTAAGCTGAATAGAAGTGTCTTGAAAAATACCTAATCTAATATTATTTACTCAGTTATTAGAAATGAGTTCTTAACTAAAACTATTATGTTTAGAAATGTGTTGAAAAAATCTTCTCCCGTTAAACAGAAATTTGGGAAAAGGAGGATAATTCTGACTTCAACTGTATATTTGAGATTTTTTTATGTATCTGTTTATTTTTTTAAGATATAAAACATGGATAAGCAAATATATAATATTTTTGTAGTAATTTTATTCCAGCAGATATCTGATATGCTTATTTTTATGTATTTTTGGCCAGATAAAAGGGTTGTGTTTCCTCCCAGCCTTGCTGCCTCCTCTGTTGTTTAATTGCCCTTTGATCATGATGTCTTGAGATTTGAAATACCACAAAGATCCATCATGCAATGAGCCGTGTGAGCGATACTTAATATTTCCATTGATGTGAGAGATTTGGATGAGTGGAGTATTAATTATAAGCTCGATGTCATTTGAGAGCCTGTGATCATACAGCTATAAATAAACAATAACTAAACAATAAACTACATCTCTATTTAGTTGATTGTGCGTCAGAGCACAGATTGCTGAAATCAACATCCCATAAGCTTTTTTTTTTTTTTGATAGCATGCCTTAAATATTAATATTTTTATTATTATTGCAAGAATTCACATTCAATCGAAACAAATAAGAATCCCTATGCCTAAAAGCTTTCATAGTCAATTTGCATACTATCAATCCTAAATAGGCATTTCTGCAACTTATTTGTAGACATCACAGTGTGTTATATATATGCAAATAGGGTGTCTAAGTGGGGTTAGATACCATGTCAAACACTTATATACTTGAAGATGTTTGGTAACATCTTCCAGTCAGGTAATAGACCTCGCTGAGTATCAACACAAACCACTACATGCACATGAGGACATGACCCTGTTCTATCATAAGCTTTGTAATTGATTACCTGCCATACTGACTCTGACTGAAAGATATTTCCCATTCAGAGATGTTGCTGCTTGTTTTCAGATAATCCTTTTTTTAACACTCGAAATGCATTTAGATTTAAACCAGCCTCTTCGTTTTCATGGCATACTATCTTTGTCTCAGTGTTTCTGGGACACAGCAGACAGCTCGGATGAATGACCTCAGCCACAGCATTGATCCACACACGATGCATGCCAGTGTACACATAGACTTGTCATGCCAGTATCTGAGTAGGCTTCAAAACTGCAGCCAAACCAAGACCCCGAGGCAGAACTTCAGCAGAGCAAAAGCTCACAACAAACCAGCGAAAGACATTGCCCAACAGACGGCAGAGTAATTGCTGTTTATTGCATGTAGCTATGATATATAAAATATATGCACTATTTAAAGTGAAGCTCACTGAAGCACTGTCAGAGATCGAGGATACAAGATAGCTCTCCAGATCAGAGGTGCAACTAAACTTTCAGTATCTGGGAACAAGTCAAAAAGTTGCAAGAGGAATTTGATAGAGGTGGTCCAAAATTGTTCAGAAAACATTTGGCTGAAGCTAAAGATGTTTTCTTGTGTACTTACTTGGCTTAACCTGAATCTAAAAAAACAAAAGGAGACTGATTTGACTCAATCAAGTAGCAAAAAAAAACAAAAAAAAAAAACTAAATTAACTGAAATAACAAATGTTGGTCCAAATAATATTAAAGCGATTGTATAACATTGGAGATTGAAGAACAATAAAGTTCATCCAAAATGGAAGATTTTGTCATTATTTACTCATCTTTCACTTATTTCTTCTGATTAAAGAGGATATTTTGAAGATTGCTGTAATTATTGTCTGCCATAGAATGAGTTTTTCTTGCTATGGTCATTAGTTACAGGTTTCCATCTTTCTTCAAAATATCTTTTGTGTTCAACAGAATAAGTGACATTTCACAAGCTAATTTCGAGAGAAGCCGTGATATGATCGATAACAGCTGATCCTTATTGGTAATCATCAACTAGCCTATCAGATCTTGCTAAAACTATTATAAATATCCTGCCTAAAGCTGCGGTCACACTGGGCTTTTCCTCCCATAGACTTCCATTCATACGCACACAAATGGGTCAGACCGGAAACGTAGGGTCATGCGTCAAAGTTTCGCAGGTTCCTGTGGTGCAAAGTTCAAGCTTGGTGAACTCTGACCTGCGAAATCACATCACTTGACTGCGTGAGAACAATCAAGGATCAAAACTAGACCTCTTTGGACAGAAATTTAAACCGTGGAGCAATCGCTAGCTGTACGCCGTACGACAGAATTTCGCAAGCTCAAACTCTAGTGTGACCGCAGCTTAAACTTCATTCCATATCTTCGTTTTTGGAAAAAAAGCCACCCGTTATCCTTTACTTCTCCCTCCTCCTCTTTTCATAATAGGGCAACACAGTGATTCAGTGGCTAGCGCTGCTGCCTCACAGCAAGAGGGCCACAGGTTCAAGTTTTAATTGAGCCAATCGGCACTTCCTGCACGGAGTTTGCATGTACTCCCAGTGTTTTTCCCAAGGTCCTCCGGTTTCTTCCCACAGTCTAAATACATGTACATAAATAAAACGTAATAACATTCACAAGCACTTAACACATTCACAATCAGCACCAACATATTAGCCAAAGTACAAATGGGGGCACTTGAGAAACACCTGATCTCGTATCCCTCCTAATGCTCATTGACCAGGTTTCAGTAGTATTGGCATTCAAACTCACATTATTAGCATTTAACACTGAATAAAGCACATGTGGTGTGCCTGAGGTGATCATTGGCAGTTTTCTGTTGTTCTGGTGCGAAAAACAGAAATTTAAATCAGCCTAAAATCAGCTTTTAGGCTCGATAGTTTAAAACACTTTTATTAGTCTTCAATCTGGCAACATTTGCTTTACGTGTGTTTTGATCCAGGAATGCAATACCTATTTTAATCACTGAGTGTCAAACTCACATAGTACTGCATTTTTAAGCAGGTGTGAGTGGGACCTGCTTGGAGCTAAACTGCAGTGGAGTGGCCCTCCAGGAATCGGGTTTGAGACCACTGATCTATAAGCATGAGTAAATATTTTACAGCCATCCAAAATAAAAGAATAAACATCAGTGGACTACAGCACTGTACATTATGTGCATAGCTTTATTACAAACACATTTTGCTCTACTGGTCTGGCATACATAATGCAGCATTTTTTGCAGATCTGTGTGAATGGAGATACATTTGACAACTTTTCATCAGTATATGAATTCTTAAAATGCGGAGGAAAAGCTTTTCTGTTTTTAGCACACCATTGCCTTGTAAACATGCCAGAAGCTAGCTGTTTTATTTTTAGTTTTTCAACAAAATGGTAATCATAATTTGTTTCCTCCTATGCCAAACCAACCCCCAGTACAGTATACAATAATGTATAACAGAGAGTTGTTCCTAATATCTTCATTACAGTTAAAACACCTTTGTTTATGCAGATCACTACCCACGTAGGTAATAGACAGCAGTGACACTGAAAAACTTCAGCATTCAAATGGTTTTTAAAAAAGAGAAAAAGAGGGCAAGCTCTAGCTGTCTAAGTATGTACAGAGGATGACATGTACCTCTCAGGATGGTATGCCTTAATCTCATTAGTTAGAAAATGAAGTCTTGATTATTGGCATGTTGTCAAGCATAACCACCCCCATTACTGGTGGCAGGCACCCTGTTCATCTGCGCCTTTGACAGATTCAGTGTGCACATCCAGAAGGCAGCACCAGCTAATAAACGTCAACATGAATACTCAATATCTCTCATTCACATCACAGTAAAAGAAAAAAAAAAGTGTAAAGGTGTATTTATTATACACAGACAAGCTGCTAAATCTGAATATATCAGATCACAGATAATTAACCATCTAATGGCAGAATCACAGGGAACGAAAAGATTAGCGCAGTTTGTTGTGAATGATGACAAAACCTTTATTTGTGCGATTTTTTTTACCTTTTTATTTTTTTATTCTAACAATTAATCTTAGAATTGAACACCTCTTCAATTACACTACAGTGTGTTTGTTTTCAACTAAAACTGCAAAGTAAACAACAAAAATCTGTATGCTCTGAAGAAAATGTAAGTTATGCAAATGCATGGCTGCTAAGATGTTGAATGGTTAGTGTATGTTATGTGGTTGGTAAGGTGCTCTGGGTGTTGTTGTTATGCTGATATCCAGTTGCTAAAATGTTGTTAAAACCAACTTGTTAGATTTGTTAGATATGTGTAACATAACATTGTTTTTGTTTCATTCATACTTGACACCAGAGGGCGCCATAACAAAGAATGCTCACAAGCAAGACATGTAGGAGTAATATTACTTGTCATTTTCTAAAAAAACACTTAAATGAACAAAGACAACCAGCTATCTTCAACTGAATAAAAAGCAGATAGAAATGTGTTGACTGATGGCACGTAAAGAGAATCAACATTATTTGCATATTTGAAGTATTCACAAGATCACATTCACTTCAAACATTCATGCATTTTCTTTGACAATTAGACTTGTTTACTTTGAGCAATAAAATGACGAACTTATACAAAGTGCAAGGTTTTCGGTCACTTGTACGTATGGGGGACATGATCACAATGTGAAAAGCCATAGTGTTATTCTTAAACTGTATATGGAAGTATGAATATTGCGTTTATCATCATTAGCTGTTTTTTTTTTTTAAGTTAGTAAATCTGTTGGTTTTAAAGCACTTAGTTGGCGTCAATGTGATCGTGCACACCAACGCGCAAAACGCCAGGCGTTCAGTAATTTCACTTTTATGGTAAATAATAAGTTCTTTTCATGGTCTTCAAAGTGAAATAACTCAACATAAACAAAAGTGATGCTCATTTTCGATTTAAATTTCTGACGGCACTTAGAGGTTTTTGCATCTAAACTCTTCAAATATAAAACTGATATAAACATCCAAAGTTTGCAGTTTACCACTTTGGCCTAAATGGATAAAAAAAAAATAATTCACTTCACCTCATACTTTAAATTTTGACCAATCAAATGCTCTCAAGTAACCATCAAGAAACTTCTTATCTGCTTTGTATTTGATACTGTATGTTAGATCTCAACCACTCTCCCTGGCTGACATGTGATAAAAACAATATGCTGTTGGCTGTTTTTGTTTTGTTTTTAAAGGGGAGGAGCTAATATATGTATATGTTAAGATCATGTCAAACATCAATTAAAAATGCACATTTTAAAACACTTCATGGAACCTTTAGGTGGAGTAAACAGTTCCAAATTACACTACACTACTCACTTTTTTAAGCAAAGTCAGCTTGTCGGTTAAGACAACAGGTTTACTCACTTTTTTACATTAAGTAAATACAGTGCGCAGCATAACTGACTATAAAGATAATGCAATTAAATTCAAGCAGAATTTTGCAAAAATTATTAGTTTATTTATTTATTATTATTATTTTTATTTTTTTATTTTTTTGCTGTTACCTCTTTTTTTAAGTTTGTATTTAACATTTTTCTATAACTTAAATCTGGGTGTACTACTTTTTGGACAGTTATCGTTCGTTGTTATTGTTATATCGTTGTTTGTTATTTCAAATGGTTTGGCATGACAAGCTTGCTTTTTCCAGGTGTGCCTACAGCATATTGAATTAAATAGATCTGAACTTTTTAGCATGCTGCAAGTCACGTGACAAGAATAACCAATCAGCTTAGCACGTTGTATGGATTACAAACATTTCGGTAATAATGGCAAACTGATTAACTCATTAATTGCAGATCACCCAAACACAGCAGTGCTTTTTAATTTCCTCCAAATAAAACTTGTATTAGAGCTACGGCAAGGGTTTGCCAGTGGTGGTTCCTTGGAGAGTGTGATTGATGCCACAGGAGCACAAGGCCAGAAGTGCATTGAAATTAGTTAAGTAAGCGATGCACCTCATGTTTTAGACCTATTAGACTTACAGTGTTATTGCTATAGGGTATTGCTAGGAAGCCTAAATTGATTGATTACGATTTCTAAATCACTAGATAATGAATAGTCAATCCCTTCAATGCGAATATAAATATATCATTTTTGTACAGTTTGTGGCAACTTAGTTTTATTTTTTAATAAATGAAAGTTGGAATTAAATTTATTTTATTATTATTATATTTTATTTTTAATTTTTTAATTATGAAATTTCTGTGAAGTTCTACACCAAAAAAATTTAGAAAAAAGGGTAACTTTCAAGGCATTCCTTCCAGGGTTTCCCATGTGTTTAAATATGTTTCACGTTTTATCCCTCAAGGGTCATTTTCTCAATCATGTCATCTGTAGTGTCTGTCAGTATAAACACCGCTGTGAAGCTCCATCTGGGAATTTAAAAATATTTTTCTAGCAAGACACTGAATTGCCTCCGCTTACATCAGTCTTCAGATCCTGGAAAGAGAGCACCTGTGAGCAAACTGTTAATTATCTAGACTAACAGTTCATTCAAAATATCAATCTCACTAATTCATCTTTAATGTCATCTTGGCCTGAAAGTGATGGTTATTCATGGAAAGAAGCCTTGAAAAAGGATGATTCGCAAATGTAATGCATTCAATAGTATACAGGCCAAACAGACGCCTTGTTCTTGTCCACAGTATCTGAGTATCTGTTCGTCAACCACCGACAGCAAGCTAACATACCACACTGCTGCATTATTAACCACACCAATAGAAAAAAGGAAGGAAAAAAAAGTAAGAAACCACTCAGGAATGAGGAATCCACTGCTACCTAATAAATCTGATTCTTGTCAAATATCAAATTTACAGCCTTGTGTTTGGATGAAAGCGGGCAATCATTTACATCTTTGAGCAGCGTTTTGATTGCGCTGAATGTTCACACCCAGAATAAATTCTCTAAGAGCTTTGAAATCTGAAGGAAAGCAGCAGATATCCGGTGAAAGCCAGATGAGCCGTTCTTAAATTATTCATAACTCACACTCTCTTCTATCAAAGCCTTTGAATGGATACACACAACAAATAAAAGGCCTGGAATTGTCTTTCTCATAGCAGTTCTGATGTGTGGCTTATAACCGTTAGTAATTTTAAGCAGGGTAAGTATGAGATTTTAAATATTCACGGCACATTTCCCAAGTGCCATTTTCATTTTTTTACAGCTCATTGATTTGTTCGTCTCATCTTCACACTTTTTAAATTCCAAACAGCTTTGCATTTCTTTTATCTGTTACTAGTAATAACCGGGAATCAAATCTAGTTTTTTTACATTCCCACATCGCTATTTTTATGGGAACTTTCCATAGATGGACAGTACAGACAAATGGAGCGAATGCGAATGGAGGTAAATAAGGTGACTGGACTGCAAAGAAGCTGAAAAGAATCTATTTTAGACTTGATTTATTGTGGAAAAACACTATGAAAGATCAGAAAAAAACAGTGCTATGTACAAAAAATATTATAAATAAACAAAAAAAAATAAACTATACAATAGTTACAAAAATGCATTGTGTCAACTCCCACTTTTGTCTTTGTCACGCTACTTACAATATCATCCGAATGGTTGCACGGAGGCCTTCTTAAACTCCTAGGCTTGCACCGGCTGTTTGTAAGTTTTTTTCTTAAACTGGAACAAAGTCCTCACTAGGAGTTTAGTAACTACGGCCTAGTTAGTAACTAAATTTGTTCTCACTTCGGTTGCACCACGTTCTTAAAGCAAACCATGTAAGTAGGTCGTAAGCTCTACGTAAAGTTATTTGTCGTTGCATTCAATGACATAATATTCAATAAAAAGCATTTAAATCATTAAACTTTTTTTAAATTTTGCAACCAATGCATCTATATATGACTGTCCTACAAAAATAAAATGACAATTTCCATTTTTTATAGTACATTAAATTACAGTCAGTCACTAATAACAGACGACGCACACACCATGCGTGTCGTTAATAGCAGGTAAAAAAAAAAAACTCAGTCAGAAAGAAATTCTCATTTTAATTGATGGATACAACTAACCCAAAACAGTCCTTAATATATAAATGAACTCTTCTTTCACAAACCGAAAAAAAAAAAATCTGAGATTTGGGAGAAAATTAATGCGGTGAGTAGAGAAAGATCATTCATCATTATAATCACGGGCTCTTCAATGTAAACCCATCTCACGGTCATCTCTTTTCTACCTTTTATACATGGGGAAGGCTGCTGTAAATATTTAGTTGGAATGTAGAGTTACGTTTAAACTAAGTTCGGTGGTGCAACACAAAAATATTTAGTAATGTGTAAGTTGTAACTTAGTGTCGCTTTAGGTTACAACTAGGCTACGTTTTAATTTGCGCACCGCTGGTGCAACTGGCCCCAGGTCCCACCTTCGGACCATACCATGCTATTGCTACTATTGTTATATGCTACCCATAGATATGTACACTAGATGTCGCCTGGCCTATTGTTGTCTATTGGAAGGAATGCGTCAATAGCGCCGCCATCTTGCTACAGGGTAGCGCTCCTTTGAAATGAATGCGGGACCAAGGTACAGTGGAGGACTGTGGCCATGCAAAGCCAGAGATATACACATGTACACATATATCTATGATCGGGAGTTTTCCTGGATGTTAGTATGTAATTTTTTTTCTAATTACAAAAATTATAATTTTACATCACTTTTCTACATTGATGGATCAGTGACCACATGGGCATTCCTGACAAAAAGCTTGTGTCTGTGTGTACAGAAATGTACTATTCACCCTCCATGTTAAATTTAATCTAATCCGTGTCCTGAAACACACCTTCTCTCCAGCTTTCACTTGTCATACTGACGGAGGGAGCGATTTGTTTGTGAATGAATCCCCCGAACGAATTACTAACGTTAGCAGACAATAATACAAGTTTCTGGCAGCGCAGCATCTCGTTGTCATATTTCTTTTGCATTGTTTGCTGATTTTATTCAACAAAACTAGCATAAGCCGAGTGTTTGGTGCTGGAGCTGCTTTGCCACATGGTGAATGCAGTAAGTGACTGTTATCATCAATAACGTTACCTGATTAGCACAAAAGTTCAGAACATACAAAAACAGAAAAAAAAACTTAATATTACCTATAAAATGTTCTGCCTTTGTGCTTTGTTTTCTTTGTTTGCTCGTTACTACACATGTAGACCGCGCTATCTCCTGCATCTTCACGTAATAACACTGTCTTGACTAGTGCGGTTGAATAACATTTGTCCTGGGAGCACTGTACCAATGTGGCGGCGCTATTGACGCATGCTCAGGGTCCCTATGCAATATCTAGTGTATATATCTATGTATGCTACCAACATACTGTACATTCATGCTCATCTCTTTTCTTTTACATGAAAATAATCATGAAACGATCTCTTTACAGTACAGTAAAACAACACAACACACAAATTTTCCGATTTAGTTGAAGGCTGGGTAACTTCTCAATAGTTTACAGAATAAAGCAAAATCCAAAAGATGTAGAAATTTTCATGTGGTAAATATCTATTTTGTACTATTTTAAATATTATTACACTGAAATAAATAATTAATTAGATTTTCTAAATAGTTTTTAAGGTAAGTCGTTGAAAACAATGTATATGGGCTAAATTTAAACTAACAAATTAAATTGAGTATTGTTCAACTTAATTTGTTCGTTTAAATTCAGCCTAAGTACATTGTTTGCAACCACTTACCTAAAAACTATTTAGTAAATCCAATGAATCATTTTTCAGTTTGTATTTAAAATAGTTGTCATAAATTTAAATACAATTTTACATATAATAACTATTTCAAAGTATCAATTTTTAAACATATTTATCAATTTCTCAGTGAACATCGATAATATATACAGTATTGCTGCAACAGTCATATTCATTAACATAAGAGTGGGGATGCCTGACATCAAAAGAATATAAAATATATATTTAAATAAATAAAAAGGCTATTGTAAGCAGTGTTGGGGAAAGTTAATTTTGAATGTAATTCCTTATAATATTGAGTTACATCCCAAATAACTAACTAGTTGCGTTACTTGGTATCTTCCAAAACTTCCTGACCCTTAAGCTATATGCCCTATATATAGATTAATGAAAGTGTAAAGCAATGTGTTTGCTACTTTTGCACTGTTTGTTTTTAGTGAAGGAAAATCACTGTCCATTGAGACCATTCCCCTTTCCCTTTCTTTGATACGTTCAGAATAGTGAGAACATTTCCATCGCAGAAATGCAAGGCTCTGCCATCTTGATTTCAGCTTGTTCCTGCATTCTCTCATTAAGCGCGGGAATCAACGTGACTATGTTCATTTTAATTCAGCTATTTATTTTATAAGTTAATTAATTAAAGTAAAAACGAACTTGCATTATATATTTTTTAAAAAGTAACTTAAATAATACTACTTAATAATAAGTAACTAAATCTAAATAAAAGATAATTTCCTATTTTTTTAGAAACTAGCTGCAGTAGTCAACATTTGAAGTGGATCAAAACTGTTTTTCAAAACTGTCCTTGATTAAATGTTTTGATCCACTTTAAATGTCGACTACTGTATATATATATATATATATATATATATATATATATATATATATATATATATATATATATATATATAGAAGATAGAGGGAAAGATGAATGCAGCAATGTAAAGAGACATCCAGAATATAAACCTGCTCTAGAGTGCTCTGGACCTCAGACAGGGATGACGGTTCATCTTCCAGCAGGACAATAACCCAAAGCACACCACCAAAGTATCAACGGAGTGGCTTCACGATAACTTGGTAAATGTCCTTAAGTAGCCCAGCTAGAGCCCAGACCTAAATCCTATTGAACATATATTGAGAGATCTGAAAATGACTGTACACCATCGCTTCCCATCCAATCTAATAGAGCTTGAGAGGTACTGCAAAGAGGAATGGGCAAAAAATTCTCAAGACAGGTGTGCCAAGCTTATGGTATAATATTCAAAAAGATTCAGAAAGATTTGAAGCTGTAATTGCTGCCAAAGGTGCATCACCAAGGTATTGAGCAAAGGCTGTGAATACTTACAGTAGGTGAGAGTTCAAAGTGGCTATTAACGCCGCGGCTGGTACCGCCGCCGTTTGAAATAGGTGCCGCTCTGTTTTTAGTGTATGACCGCAGTTTGTGAATGAGCCGCCAGGGGGCGCAAAGGGACGGGATGCGAACGGACAGAAATAGATCATACAGCTACTGTGCTTGTAAATGATATTAAACAATAAGTCAAAGCATTATAATTCCTTCATTAATCATTTAAAATTTGTTAACACGCTTTATTGTAAACTTTTTAAGTGCAAAGAGGATTCGTTTTGGAAAATAGAATTGAAGAAGTAAAAGACAACTAAAATGAAAGCACAAACATTTAGTACAAATAAGTAGTCTTAAATAAATAAATAAATAAATAAATAAATAAATAAATAAATAAATAAAGCAGCCTAAATATAGAAAGATGTTCAGTGTTTGCTATTTTGATAGGACTAAGACAAGACATTTTCATTTATGTTTTATTTCTGTTTTTATTTCCATTTTCGTTGTTGATTATATTTTACTATCTTATTTATGTCTCAACAATTGTACATAAACGAATAATAAACGAATAATGAAAATAAATGAATACTGAAAATAGGCCTAAATAAATTATTTATTTAAAGACATTGCCGTACAGTACGTGAAACACTGAGAAAAATAAATTGACCTACCTTAAGCAGATCACTAAAAGTATAATAAAATTATTTTTGCCGCAGGACATAAATTAAGTCTTGCAGGTTTATTTTTAATAATTTAGTTTCAGTTCTGTTCATTTTTTTTTCAAAACGTCAATGTTCTCCTTTAAAGTAGCTATAACTGTTGTTTTGTTTTTTTGTTTTTTTTTTTACTTATGGCTCAGTATGTTTTGTATTTTAACTTCATATTCAGTCACCTTGCAAATGTGTGTGAAATATAATGCCGCATAACCGCGGAAAAAGAAGAAAAAACTGTCGAAGGTTAGAGCTAATTCATCAAAATAAGCTATATTAAAATACAACATTTATGTTAATACAGGCAGAGTGTGAACAAACTCAAGGCTAAGATATGCGCTTGCCTTTTAATGCATTTGCGGCCTTTAGGCTACAGGCAACTATGTATAATAATGTTTTTTTTTTCTTGTTTTTTTTTGTATGGTAAAGGACAATACACATTATGTTATTGATGTAAACTTAGGCTAAAACTTACCATTGATAAACGTGACCTACCTCAAGCAGATCACTTAAAGTATAAAAAAATAAAGTAGGCTATATATATATATTCTTAATAAACTTCACAGCCACAAATATAAAAACAACTTGTATTAAAACTGGGCGAGGATTAGAAAGAATACGATGCTTGTTATATATAATTTAAATTTTGATTCCAATTTCTGCAAGCACATTTTTTCACTCGCTACTCTGCCAGAAACTTCGCCGCCGGAGAGCACCTCAATAATGTAAACATTTGTTTAAAGATGGAGCGCAAGATGTGCCGAGTGGCAACATGTGAAGAACGATGGCAAAGCTAAGTGTGATTATTGTAATAAACTAAGTTATAAAGCAGAGTCCCGACCAACAGGACTAAGCATATGCGGTTGGCTCACTCTTCACGAATATAGAATTAAAATAATGGCGCGTTAGGTTCACTAAGCAGCGCATTCTCTCCGCCTCATCGTTTAACCAGCGGGACACGCTGCTGAAGCAGGAGAGACACTCCGTCATTCATAATCTTAGCTGATGTATCGGAGTCGAAAGAATATATCAAAGAGGAATTTTCTTTTAACAGTCCCGATATGTTTAATCTTTTTATTTTATTTTTTTTTCGTGTCATTTCTCTTCAGCAAATTAGATATTTTTTAAAGCTGCTTGATTCTTTTAAAACCGAAAGCAGGGCCCATAGTGTTTTTCCATAAGATACTCCTTTATGAATGTTTTAATTTTTTTATTAAAGTTTTTAATGTGCTTTTTGATAGTTTTATTTTATTTCAAGCAGCATCTAAATGCGAATTTATCCTCAAAACTTGGCATGAGAGCGATGCAAGTCATGTGTGGCATAATTGCCTTTTTTCCCTGCGCGTGCGAGATCAATTTCTGATCTTTTTGCAACTAAAATGAAAGCATAAACATTCAGTACAAATAAGTAGTCTTAAATAAATAAATAAATAAATAAATAAATAAATAAATAAATAAATAAAGCAGTCTTTTAACCTAAATATAGAGAGATGTTCAGTGTTTGCTATTTTGACAGGACTAAGACAAGACATTTTCATTTATGTTTTTATTTCTGTTTTTACTTAAATTTTCGTTGTTGATTATAGTTTACTATCTCATTTTATGTCTCAACAATTATAGATAATAATAAACGAATAATGAAAATTAATGAATAATGAAAATAGGCCTAGATATATTATTTATTTAAAGACATTGCCGACATTGAGCTTAAGTTGAATGCAGCTTCATCAAAAGCAGAAAAAAATAAAATAATTTGACCTATTTTAAGCAGATTATAATAAAAATATTTTTGCCGCAGGACATAAATTAAGTCTAGCAGGTTTGTTTTTTTAATACTTTAGTTTCAGTTCAGTTTTTTTTTTCAAAACGTCAATGTTCTCCTTTAAAGTAGCTATAACTGTTGTTTTGTTTTGTTTTTTTACTTAATGGCTCAGTATGTTTTGTATTTGAATTTGACGCGTCAGAAAAAAAAACCGCTGAATCTCTGCAAATATTTGGTTAACTTATAAAACAAATGTATGGTTTAGTGATGTTAGTAATGCATAGAAAAATGCAAAGCAGAATTATTAAAGTTATTATTTCATTGATCTGAACATAACCATTTATAATATAATTACTAACCCGTCGTCTAAAATATTAAAATAATAAAATAGTCTATTATTTTATTCATGGCTAGAGCTTGATTAAATTGATTAACAAGCCATGTGCTTTTGTTTGTTTGTTCTCGGTACTGGGTATACGCAAAACATTTTCTAAAATGTCAAGCAGTATTTGTCTATAGAGCAGCATTTTGCTAATTATAATAGTCCTTTATATTTATATACATGTGTTTTTGCATATTCGTTATTTCACTTGATGCATTCGTTATTTAATGTTTGAATACTGAAATAAAAAGCCATCGTTTAAAAGGTTATTTCACCATCAAAATGTAGCCTGTTATATGTATCATTAACGTTTTATATAAAACTGCTGTGCAGTGTAAATGGGACCTTAATACAGTTTAAAGCGAAGTTGTCTGTAAGGATGATGGGCATGGCATGTCTATTGTTGTGGCTCGCGTTGTGAATATTAGAAAATAACTGTCGGGTGAAGGCTTTATGGTCGTGCGGAATTGTCTGCTGCTGTCATGGCTCAGCAGGCAACACCCTATTCAGCTAGGCTATGTTCGGTGTTTGTATGTACAAATTCGTTTTGGCGAATGCTAGAGCGTAATAGAGATATTTTAAATAACAAGTATAGTTCAGTCCAGAAGTTGCTGTGCATAGAAACATTCATTTTCATAAGGCCCCATTTGCGGTTTGGTTTTAAAACGCATAGGTTTTGCTACGGTTACGCCATCCGTCCTCGGGAGTTTTGGATTTTGTGTAACCATGTTTGTGGAAAACACTTGAGGGTGGAGACATACCCCTTCCCCCGTCTCATAACCAAAAGCTTGTCTTTCAGGTGTTAATGGGCATCGAGACCGAAGTCATGTCGCATTTCCACTGTCGGCCTATAGCTCGCAGCGCGTAACGCAAACCCAGCCCCCAGAACGTCCCCCGAGTGTTGGCATCGTGCATCCGTTAATAACTCGGTAGAAAATGTATTTTATAACATCCTCATTTAGACACAGTCAAACATTCAGCCCAAATGCACTGGAGAGACCTGAAACGTGTTCCCAAAAATGCTCTGTTTGCACGATTTGATTGTTATCATCATATCCAAATACTTTATAAATAATATTCTTAACCTTCTCTGGTGTTTATTGTTTTTAGAAAATATCTAAAATCTTTTAAAAGAAAATATCTTGTAAAATAAAAGTTTGATTTGGCTTTAACGGTTTTATTTATGTATAGGCCTACCTAAACTGTTATAGCTTGCTTTTGCTTGTTTTATATTGGTTTATTTATTTAATGCGATTTTATTATATCCGATAATGTAATTCTTTAAATTATATTTCAATGTGGCTTAGGCTTATCAAGATATGACACTTGTTTTGAGTCTACAAAAGGTAATTTGTAAAGTGTTATGTCTTTCTGTTGTATTCATATGGTGTATTATCTGCAAAATAAATAACAAAAAGAAAGAAGCCGCTAGCAGCATCCACAGAGCTGTGAAGAGAGCGCTCTTTTGCTCGGTCTCTCACACACAACCTTTATGTCTGCTGTGTCTTTAATATGGTGTGTAGATTATTATGCGTTATTGAAACATCAAGGGGGACGCAGCAAAATCACTTATAAATTAAAATTGTATTATTCTATGCAACAGCCTTACATTTAAAACGGAAACATAAGGGCGATTTTAAGCAAAAAGACCTCAGCCTATAAGTCTAGATGTTTTCTTTTCCTTTTTATTTATTTGTTTATTTGTTTGGCGCATGTGTGCGATAGGAAAACTATAGTGTAATTACGGCAAGCCATCTTTCCCAGACTCGGGGCAAATTACTTTCACTCCGTCCCGAAGCCCCAGCTGGCCCTCCTGCCATCCACTGCGTAAAACATATGCTGGATAAGTTGACGGTTCATTCCGCTGTGGCGATCACAGACTAATAAAGGGACTAAACCGAAAAGAAAATGAATGAAGAATGAATGAATAAATTAATAATAATAAAATAAAAATAAGGTAATAATAAACACAAATGCCGCGTAAGCGGCCTTTTTTTTAGAGATGGTACATTTGAATTGCCTCTTCCCACTTCCCCCACCTCGAAATTGAAAGTTGCAAAGAGAACTCAATAGCAAAGATCATAGCCCATTAACACATCAACACATAGTCCATTTACACATCAACACAGTGCAAGTTTAGCGGAAGAATGTCAAATCAGAATCACGCAGATGAAGCACACCAGCTACTACTATGAAACTATTAAAATTGTTTTGTCATAAATTTGCTTATTTGCAGCAGCTTTTTTTCGCGCAACAGAAAAGCGGCGTTGGGAAGCCGTCAATGAATAAAAACAGGGTCAATAGTGAAAATCGGCTTTTCATTGTATCCCTATTACCTATATCAATGCATTGAAGGCCTTTTATGGTGTCATCTCGATAGAATAGCCTAAGTTATAAATAATTTAAAGAACAAAGTTATAAAAACTCACATTACATAAATAAACAATTAAAAATATGTTTAGGTTGTCTATTTAATTGCCCTCGTGATGATGGTGTGCTTTATCATTATGTGCGTTTTACTTATAACTAACCTGATTTAAATGATGGATCTGCGACAGAGAAACTAGGGGTTTTGGGGGACATGCATCACTATATCCTTTTTTTCCCCAAACTGTGCATAGTTCAGCTGCAAGTTACTGTACGTCTTTTTTTGGAAAAGCACCCCATGTCCGCTAGTGCCGCGCGCCTCTTTCTCTGGGCAAAAATGAGTTGATTTTTAAAATAATAAATATATAGATTAATTAAATTTTCAGCAAAAGAGACATTTATTTCATAATTCACTATGCATTTCATCTGATCTTTATAGCTTAATTAAACACATATTGTCAAAACCCACACATAGGCCTATTGTATGAAAATGAAAAGGGCATTTTTTGTTATTATTACACTACTATTTGTTATTTGTTGCCTAGGCTATTTTCACATTTGAGGTGCTTTATTGGCATGACAAGTAACTGTACATTCGTTTTGCCAAAGCAGTGCGCGTCTCACAAACAAGACAGTGCAAAAAGGGCAGTAGTGCAAACAAATATGAAAATAACATATAGGCTAATAAAAAAATGATTAATAAAAATAAAAATAGAATAAAAAATAAAAATATAATAATAAAAATAAAAATAGATTTTTGATAACATTAAACAGGATAAAGGTAATAATAGTAGCCTATTATCAAAAGTAAGTCCACATAAAGAGTTCCAGTATTTGTGTGTTGGAGACAGGAGCGGGTATTGTTGGGTGAACACACAGCAGCACACACACTCCCCCAGTAAGATGGGTTCTGTTCGACAGGGACTCAAAGTTGTTTTGTATGTGTTGGATTATCGGGTAGAATTTCTCCCGGATCTCGGAGTATTTAGTGCACTCGGGATATGCAGCTCCGTCTCAATCAGCTGCTGAGGGCACAGCCGCTTCTCCACCGGCAGCCATGTTTTTTTTTGTGCGGGCCCGTCTTTACGGCTAGCTGATGTCCGCTGCCCGCTTCTAACATGTTAGAAAATACTGCAAATCAAGCTGTCGGTATCTCCCCGCGGTTGAAATTGTTCGTTATTCCGAAAAAAAGAAGAAGAAATATCAGCGCGCAGTAGTTGCTTTCTAGATTATTTAGGCCTATATTCAGCTGTTTTAATCTTGCAATTCTGATAATTAGAGATAATGTCTGTTCAACTTGTCTGTCATTTATTTCTCATTTGCTACTTATTTTATTAATTTGTTGATGTTAATATACTACATATAGTCTTGTATATGCATATCTAAAATCCTTTGGCATTCAAATTTGCTTTGAACTTGAAAGAGAGAAAGAATCGGATTTTACCTGTCAGAGCACATTGCATATGCTTTTTTTGAAATAACATTTATTTAACAAATATTTTAGCACATCGAAAGTAATTAAATTACCTGTCTTTTGATTAAAACCTTTATGCAAAAAGATCAGAAAAAAAGGCAATATCCCAGATAGCAAAATACACTCGGGCCAGTTCCGGCTAGATTGTCGCCTGCCGGAGACTTACCCCTCGGCCCAACTTCGGCTGCCGGACTCGGGCCGGATGCCTGTGGACTCACTGCCCGATTCCGGCCCGAATCAAGCGGGCCAGATGCGGCGGCCGTAAGCGAGCCGACGCTGCGCATCCGCGCCGGAAACGGCGCGAGGGTAATGTGCGCTGCGGCCCGGAGCTGGCGCGACTCCGTATTTATACACCTCATAAAACCTTTTGGTATTACATTGGTACTTGATATATGGTATTACAACCATTTGAATTTATATAACAGCAAACACAGGCTATAATGTAAACACAAAGTGTAAGCACTGCGTTTAACCTTTGAATAAAGTGCAAACTGCATACATATTCTGTAACGAAAATAATCAGACAAATGACAAAATAAATAAATGTTAAACGTTTATTGATAGCAAGAAAACAAATAGTACTAAAATTTTATAAATAATTTTGTAGTGCACAAGAATATCAAAATAAAAACAACAATAAAACACAATAATGACACACAGAAATATTTAAACAACAATTCTAAAAATTACACACAAACACAGATGTTTTTAAAACAACCCTGTTTTCCCAATAGACTTGAATTAAAAATTTGTAAAAAACAGCTAAATTTTATATAAACCTAAATATAGAAACCAATTTAAGATATAGCAAGAAACATCTTAAAAATACCAATGACAATCCGTAAAATATCCAAGTCAAACTTGTAAAAAGTACTGCAGAATTCTGAAGAAACATCTTGAAACATTTTTTTAATAAAACATTAAAATAATAATAAACAAACAAGTCAAACTTATTTTTAAATAAACTTGAACAAAATCAATTGCACAAACAGCAAGACATGAGTGAGATGATTATACATTTCATATATATACACGTCTTGTGCAATTTTATATTTATAATTTTATTTGTATTACGTTTATTAAAAATGTATCAAGATGTTTCTTCAGAATTTGGCGCACACACATACATACATACATACATACATACACACACACACACACACACATATATATACATATACATATATATATATAAATGCAAATGAAAGAAACAAATTGTTCAAGTATCAGGGAACATCTTAATACACTTAAAATGTTGTTTAAAAAATAAAACAAAATAGTGATGTAGACATTTGACACATTAGCTTTCTCTTCTTTCTTCCTCCATCCCTGTCAGGGGCAAGTTGTAGCTACCTTGTAATGCATTTTTCCACTTCTTTATCTGTGGCGTGGTATGGACATTTGTCCTCACTCCATCTGTGATTAAAAGATAAACAGATAATTAGTAGTGAACAAGTACTAATGTAAAAAAAGAGAAAAAATTAGGAAAAAAGTAGGCTACCTACGAAGCAAAAAAAAAAAAAACAATTAAAAAAAAAACAAATTAACCTTAAACACTTTGAAATTAGCAAGAGCTTGAACTTACCAGTTTCTTCATTTGTTCGGGCTGCTCCTTTAGTTGATTTTCAAGCTTTTCCAAATCAAATTGGCCAAAGGAAGGTCAAATGTGTTTACATCTGGAATTTCATCACGTCTGTTTTGGTTTTGTGTGAATCAGGCCCAGCTGCTGCTTTATGACGTTGCATGATTTTAAAACTTCAGTCAGTCGTGCTAAAAAAGAAAAATAACAGATTAGTATAAATCAACCTGTAGCTTATTCTCATACAACTTCTGTAAATACAACAGTGGGTTAGACACTGCTGATATTCTCTAGTTGATCTTTACTTTCTAGCTGCATTAAACCTTAACAAATTTAGTGATGTCTTCAATTCTTACAAAGACATCCCGAGATGCAATAAGTTCTGTCTTGATCTCAAACTGCACTAGAACAAAGACTGTAAATGTTCATAGGTGTACCGAGGGACAGATGCAAAAAAACAAACGTTGTCGCGGGCCAAATTTTACATACATCACACAGACACGTGTGTGTGTGTGTGTGTGTGTGTATGTATATATATATATATATATATATATATATATATATATACAGTTGAAGTTAGAATTGTTAGCCCCCCTAAATTATTAGCCACCGTTTATTTTTTTCCCCAATTTCTGTTTAACGGAGAGTTAAACATTTTTTTCCACACATGTCTAAACATATTAGTTTTAGTAACTCATTTCTAATAACTGATTTATTTTATCTTTGCCATGATGACAGTAAATAATATTTGACTAGATATTTTTAAGACACTTCTATACAGCTTAAAGTGACATTTAAAGGCTTAACTAGGTTAATCAAGTTAACTAGTCAAGTTAAGGTAATTAGGCAAGTTATTTTATAACAATGGTTTGTTCTGAAGACTTAAGGGGCTAATAATTTTGACCTTAAAATGGTTCAAAGAAGAAATAAATCAATGAGGGGCTAATAATTCAGACTTCAACTGTGTGTAGATAGATAGATAGACAGACAGACAGACAGACAGACAGACAGATAGATAGATAGATCATAACAAGAACTGCTGCTTAATTGAATGCATGTAATAGCGACACCCGGTGGTTATTTATTGAATTACGTTCATTTTTGTATAGCGGGCCAGATTCTATTGATATTTATAAAAAGCCTGCGGCCCGCGGGCCGTAGTTTGGACACGCCTGGTGTACTGGAATGTACAGTATCTGTGCATCTTCATGGTGGTCTTAAGATTTCTGCCATAGTCATTGATGGTGATGGTACTTGTGGTGCTGCATTGATTTCTGAAATCTTCATACCTGCCTTTTTTCCAGCCTCTTTGTTCCAAGTAATTTTTCTTCATCATGGTATAGATGTGTCCATACTGTCCCTTGATCAGATACATTTACAAAACAAAACATCACTTTAGTATAGTGCCAGGGCAAAACTCACAGGTTGTAATAGATCAATGACATAATGTTGACAGTATGTGTTTAAAATAATTGCAAACAAACCTGTTCTGTCTTTAGGTGTATGACAGGCGATCCTCATCCTCATCTGTCTACCAGTCAGAAATCACAGTTGCGTGTGGATGTTTGAGTCAAGCTTCCTCATATGCATCTATAATGAAACATCACATTGTTGTTAACCTCCCGTAAAGAAAAGTTCAAATCCTGAAATACTATCAAAGTTAATTAATGCATATAATACCTATAGTGTAAATAATCAGTACACAGAAGGTTGCACAAGATTTATTCGGAGATTCATGCAGAGTGACAGCCTTATGAATCTGAGACATAGATTTGTAAGATGGCCAAGCACATGCATTACTCTGTACCCATGAAGATTAACCTACCATTGTGAAAAATGTTTGATGATAGCCAATAACAATAAACCATTTCAGCTGTTTGTGAAGCAATTAGTAATGTAATGTCTGAAAAGCCTAATATATGTTGAAATATATCAGCAGTTTACAGCTTATAATGGACTTTTAGCACACAACTATAACATGCCTATTCACGTTCAAAAGAGTGTGCCATTGACTTCTATGGTCGTGATGTGCTGCAAAATGATCTCACTAACCTTTGTTAAACAAGAACAATAAGACTTAACCAACAAATATTGTTACCCATTCATTTAAATCAGAATTTATCACTGTCAATAACATAAAAAACATCAAAATCTGCTTTAAGACGTTCAGTTTTACATTAACTGACCATTACAGCTTGAACAAAAGATATAATTGATTCACATAGGCTAACACATATGAATTAAAGTGCATAGTAATATATTTCTCTTGGATAATATAAAGAGAATAGTAAACAGTCGAGTTTCGATCATTTTTCTTGACTAACTGCATAAACAAGATAAACAATAATATTTTATTAATCCAAAACGCTTAGTTTTTATTTACACATAATAACAGAATTAATACTGTTGGATAAGTATACGACTGTACAATGATTTTTTTCAACATCCACGGTACTTTATAATGTTAAATCAGGAAAAAAACACGTTTTGCCTTGTTAGTTAATGGATTCGTCTACAGAAACTTTCTTTAACGCAAAGTTAGCATACACACAAATTCGTTTCATGTTTCTTTAAAATAATTAAAATAGTTTTCAGTTACTACACACGTTACAATCTAACATTGTGTAAAAGGAAAAGGAACTTTCAGACGTGTTTGTAACTGTTAGCGTTAGCATACATTAGCTCCAGTCGTGTTTCTTAAAGCAAGTTACATTTCGTATCAAACTGTTTTAAATTACTAAACGCTGTTACAACCAAACACCGTGGAAATGTTTTAAGCTCTAAATTCGCTAACTATACAGAACACAAGCAGTAAAAAGCTTACCTTTCTGACCGGACTCCACGTGAAGTCTTTGAAAAAACCAAACTTTTTCTTCTTGTGATCTTCGTGCCATGGTGGTTGACAACCAGCTTTTTGGAGCATTACCGCCACCGTCTGGATTGGAGTTTGGATCAGGAGTTTAGTAACGCATTTAAAAAAAAAACAGTCAGCACAGGAGCGTGCTATCTCAAAAATAAGCGAATTTTACATAGTTTTTCTCTAGATGACATGTATAATCTATTTATAAATAATATTGTTTTGTTTGCGTCTAAACATTGCGACCATCCACACTAAATATTATTATTATTATTTTTTTGCTATCGTACCATTAATATTTTCTCAAATTATCATTAAACGTGGAGCTAACAGATTGCTAGATAAAATAAGAACTTAATCGGTTGCCATCAGCCGAGTCCTTGCCAGAGGCGGCCAGGACTCTACAGACAGACTCAGGCCGGATATGGTTGACCGGAATCGGGCCAGTGCTTTACAGCCGCATCACAACCGCATGTGCGCGAGCGAGCTGCGGGCCGCACTCGGCCCGAATAACACTCGCCGATGCCGAGTCGGAGCCGGAGGCGCCGGAGGGCAGCCGAGCTCGGGCCGATTACTGCTTGCTATCTGGGATGCGACACATGACATGCATCGCTCTCATGCCACGTTTTGAGGATAAATTCGCTTTTAGGTGCTGCTTTGAATAAAATAAAACTATTAAAAAGCACATTAAAGAATACTCATAAAATAAAACCTTGATAGAGGAGTATCTTATGAAAAAACACCAATTGACGGGCTCTGCTTTCGGTTTTAAAAGAATCAAGCAGCTTTAAAAATATAATTTGCTGAAGAGAAATGACAGGGAAAAAAAGATTGAACATATCGGGACTGTCAAAAGAACATTCCTCTTTGATATATTCTTTCGACTCCGACACATCAGCAAAGATTATGAACGACGGAGTGTCCTCCACTGCTTCAGTGGCGTGTCCCGCTGGTTATAAACGAGGAGGCGGAGAGAATGCGCTGCTTAGTTTCGGCTCGATATATTTAAATAAAAACTAACAACGAGCTGCTTATAACGCTCAAAAAGTTAAACTCAAATGCACAACCCTTGTTGGTTGCACCTGCAGGATGCACAATGAACCTAACGCGCCATAATTTTAATTCTATATTCGTGAAGAATGAGCCAACCGCATATGCTTAGTCAGTCCTGTTGGTCGGGACTCTGCTTTATAACTTATTAGTTTATTACAATAATCACACTTAGCTTTGCCATTGTTCTTCACATATAGCCACTCAACACATCTTGCGGTCCATCTTTAATGTTTAGATTATTGAAGGTGCTATTGACGTTTTGAGAAAAAAATTAATAGTACTGAAACTAAATTATTAAAAATAAACTTGCGGGACAAGGCAAGCACATATCTTAGCCGTTTGTTCACACTCTGCCTGTATTAACATAAATGCTGTATTTTAATATAGCCAATTTTGATTAATTAGCTTTAACTGACAGCCTTTTCTTCTTTTTCAGCGGTTATGCGGCATTATATTTCACACGCATATGCAAGGTGACTGAATATGAAAATAAAATACAAAACATACTGAGCCATTAAGTAAAAAAACAAAACAAAACAACAGTTATACTTTAAAGCAGAACATTGACGTTTTGAAACAAAAAAACGGAACTGAAACTAAATTATTAAAAATAAACCTGCCAGACTTAATTTATGTAATATTTTCATTATTCATTTATTTTCATTATTCGTTTATTATTATGTACTATAATTGAAACATAAAATGAGATCGTAAATATAATCAACAACGAAAATGTAAATAAAAACGTAAATTAAAAATATAAATGAACATGTCTAGTCTTAGTTCTATCAAAATAGCAAACACTACATCTCTCTATATTTAGACTAAAAGACTGCTTTATTTATTTATTTATTTATTTATTTAAGACTAATTATTTGTACTGAATGTTTGTGCTTTCATTTTAGTTGTCTTTCATTTCTTCAATTCTATTTTCCAAAACGAATCCTCTTTGCACTTAATAAGTTTACAATAAACCAGGTAAAAAAAAAATTAAATGTAAGTTGAGGTGATCGCAAGTTCACAACTGTGAGGTGATGTGCTCTATCGGCAGGATAATCTATATTATTTTGCTGTTTTTCATATGCGCACGTTTAAGATTTGAGATTATAACATTGCCATGATAGTCAAAGAAATCAAAACATTATTTTCACCCCAACGCAATTTAATCGGGCACTGAAGGCTAATAACTTAATTCTTATATTAGCTTTTTGACTTCTCACCATGTATCTTTTCTACAGCATAGTATAGTGTAAGAGCATGTCTATTACCAGAAAAACTAAATTAAAATTATATTTTAATTGAACACATCACATCACATACAGTAAGCTACGCCTACAGAACAGTCTGTTTAGCATTGTGAAAAGGCAAAGCTGAATATCTGTGGTTAAAGTGCCACCCAGCGGTCAAATGCTGCTGGCGCATCAAGCACCGCCGTCGCCGCGGCATGAATGGCGGTACAAGGAACACATTGAAGTAGTAACATCTGTACGTACATATGATTTTTCAGGTTTTTTATTAGGGGGTCAAGCGCGAAGCGCTGAAACCCTATTGTTTTTGTTAAGATTTTTATTATTATTATTATTATTATTATTATTATTATTATTATTCTGCCGAAGTCACTATTGCCCAGACCAAACCGTAAGGCCGAGAGAGCTGAAACTTGGCCAGATGGTAGTACTCCGGTACACTACGTTCTCACCAAAGATCAACCAAATCGGACCATAGGTGGCGCTATGGCGCCAAAAACCAAGATTTTGGACATTTTTGACCGCTATACGTTCACCGTTTGTCGTAGACTCAAAAACTTTACATTTTTTCAATCCTTGGGTTAGCCCCAACAAAAGTGCACAACTGAACTTTTTGCTCTACGACGCACCGTTTTCCCGCTACATCGCGATTTGTCCGAAACCTACTTTTGCGAACTAGTCCTAGGTTTTACACTCAATCTAAACCAAACCACCTCTCAAATGTTCTCTGGACACTGAATATCAATAATTATCAAAAAAAAGTTGACATTTTTATTCTCACTCGAAACAGTACACAACAACGTTCGACGCTAATTGAAGCTAAATGCTAATTGGAGCTATAACTTTTGAACTAAATGAGACATCATCACCAAACTTGGTACACACATCCATAAGTTCAATTTGAGGTGACACTGCAAAACCCGCAGACTTTGGCCACATGGTGGCGCTATAAAGCTGAAAAAACATATAAATTACTCTAACCTTACAGCCATTAGTCCGATCAGCTTGAAATTTGGCATGCAGTGTCTTTGACCAACTTGTCATAATATACTATAAGGACATTGGCATATCTCAAAAAACATGGCCGCCATTGGCCAATTAAAATTGAGCAGCCATTTAACAAGGTTAACGATGAGTGATCAAAACGAAACTCGCTGGGCATGTTCGACTCATGGTCCTAGAGGTCTGTAAGAATTTTGAAAGAAATCGGCCACTAGGGGGCGATTTTACGTATTTTTAGTGTGTAATGGGTTGTGTATCACACAACATTTTGCGCAACCACACAAAATACATATCATATGATAGGCCTGCTCATACCGAACAGTTTGACACTCAAACCACTGCTGTCACTTACATCGTTCGTTAAATATTCATCAATATAGGAAAAACCTACTTTTGCGAACTAGTCCCTGGTTTTTAGTTCAATCGCGACGAAACCAGTGTTGTTGGAATCTCTGGACTGTGTAGATCAATAATTATCAAAAAAAAGTTGAACTTTTCACTTTGGCTAGCTGTAACAGGCTAATTTACAAAAGGGGCGTGTCCACACGAACCTACATGCCTGTAAACCAATAAGGAAAGCCCAAAACAACACAGAAATTGGTGAGCACATGTGGCATATCAACGAGATGAAACTTGCAAAGTTTTGTGAAGATCAAATCATAGGTGGCGCTATAATAGCAAAAACAGTCTTTAAATAATGCTAAATCGCTTAAAAATAAAGTAAATTTGCTTCATTTACATACTATTTCACAAAAAACGCTTAATCTACATATCATATGATAGGTCTGCTCATACTGAACAGTTTGACACTAAAACCACTGCTGTTACTCAAACTGTTCATTAAAAAACCATCAATATAAACAAAACCTACTTTTGCGAACTAGTCCCTGGTTTTTAGTTCAATCGCAACGAAACCAGTGTTGTATGAACCTCTGGACTGAGTAGATCAATAATTATCAAAAAAAAGTTGAACTTTCCATTTTAGATAGCTGTAACTGGCTCATTAACAAAAGGGGCGTGTCTACACGAACCTACATGCCTGTAAACCAATAAGGAAAACCCAAAACATCACAGAAATTGGTGAGCAGATGTGGCATATCAATGTGAATAAACTTGCAAAATCTTGTGGAGATTGGGCAATAGGTGGCGCTATAATAATGGAAATGGTTCTAAAAACATGCTAAAATGGCTTAAAAATGAAGTAAATGTGCTTCATTTACACACTTATCACTGAAATGATTTATAAGTTTTTTTTTTTGTCCATCTTGGATGTTTAAAGGTCTCAAAAACACATATTTTCAGTATTCTATCATTTTAGCCACTATAACACAGACTTTGACCTGTCACCTACCATTTCTAACCACTAGATGTCACAACAAGACCACTTATTTATTGTTCATAACATTTGCATACCTTTGTTGTTTTACATTTTTGAGTTTAAAGTCAGGGAAATTGCATTTAGGATCATTCTGAATCATATTTTGACCTGATGTAAACACTGTTATGCATTAAACATCTAATTTGGTCCCAGTTAACCTCTGTGTAACAATTCTAATAGGTAAAACTGGTTCTATAATTAAACACCTTGTTTTAAATCATATGTAAAGAAAATCACAACTGTGGCTTCTAGATGGCAGTAACAGACCACTTATTGTTTATTTTACTGCTCTATAGCAAAGAATGTGATGTAACGTTATGTAATGCATTCTGAATCCCAAACTGACATGGCATGAACACAGTTAATCCATTTAAGATCAAATTTAGTTAAAGCTTTTCACACTTTTTACTCTGTAGATTTTTAATTATTTTAATAAAATACAAATTTTTCATTTTATATAGTTAGAACATGCTCAATTATAGAAGGGATATGTTTATGCACACCTAAATGGCTGTAATCACATAAATAAATTATACCGTGGCCACTAGATGGCAGTAGGAGATCATTAATAGCTTATTCACTGCTCTTTTGTCATTTTTATTAAGAAGAGCTAAAATAGCCATAACTCATGAAGGAATTAAAATATCTTCACCAAACTTGTTACACATATGCAAGAGGTCAGTCTAAGGTCATAGCATAAAACTCGTAGACAATGGCCACATGATGGCGCTATACATTGTAAAATCACTGTATCTGAGTAACCATTTATCTGATTAACTTAAAATTTGACATGTCGTGTCTTTGTCTAAGGTGCCATGACTCGATCTACACAATATATTATAGGGCTGCTTATACTGGTCACTTTGACATAAAAGCGGTCACTCGAAATGTTCTTAAGAAATTTGTCAATATGTAAAAACTGAAGTTGCATTTCTAGAGTGTTTAATCAAACATTTGTTAGCTCAATCTATAAACTCTAACACTCTAATCGTATATTTCATTGTCAAATAAACTACTTACAGGCGTCATAACTGCTATATGACCTTACCCTGCTAAACTGCTTGACCCCCGTTAATTGCTGCTTGCAGCTATATTTTTTAATAAATTTGCAACCATTTCAAAATATTTTTTTTTCCACATTGTCATCATAGGGCAGTGTGTGTAGACTGTTGAGGAATTAAATTAATTTAATCCATTTTAAAATTAGGCTGTAACATAAAAAATGTGGAAAAAGTGAAGCGCTATGAACACTTTCCGCATGCACTGTATATCCTATTGTTTCACTATGTATTTCCCAACTAAATGTATTTGTTTTTGTGCAAATTATTGTAACAAATTATGAGGAACCATAGTAGTTTTCTCCCTGAGATACAAACACACATGCCCCACAACGCTGCTTTTATGCAGACCATACAATCAGTTTCCTGACCCATATCCTACAGTTTTCAGGAAATAGGTCACCCTTTTTTCCCCCAGTCTCTGATGAAAGCAAATAGAAAGACACTTGTGTGCATTGAGGTACAGTATAATGTGTACATTGTCATAACAGAGTCTGAAAAGCCTACATCAGCCACTTCCCCAGATCAGCATCCTGGAGTCTGACACAATGGGGCTGCAGTGCCGTCACTCATCTTACAACACGGTTAATTAAAACAGAACCACCGGAGAAGAACATGCAACTGTTACCAGCCCACCAGATTTCAAATAAAACGTCTGAGAAGAAAGGAACAAGAAACCTTCAACTAAATTCACTGACACCTCTCAGACAATGAGGTTTTTATACCATTGTACTCTATGTGTGGAAAATGGTTAGGCTTTTAGGAAAGAAGAAAGCAAGTTTTTTTACTTTCTTTTTTTTCTGCTTGCATGAGACTTTATTAATAATAATAAAATAAATAATAATCATTATTATTGACATAAATAATACAGGTCTAAATTAAATATGTTTGTAATATAAATAATTATAAATGATAATATTAATAATAATAACACTAATAATAATAATTAAAAAATATTACTTTTTTTACTTATATTTATCTATCTACTTTTATTTATACCTTTACTTATGTACACTTTTGACTAACTAACAGGGACGCAGCTCTTGCTTTTGAAGAATGGCCACATTTTAGCTCTTTTTCCTAAAGCATGTAAGCTCCTTATCTACATAAAAGTATTGTAGGTGGTGCATGCATAAACAACGGTGATGCTAAAATATTTATAAATAAAAACATTACAATATGAATAAGGTCATCATTTGGTCAGCCTCATGACTTTATGAACGCATACGTTTTTTTTTTTTTTTCGTTTTTTCGATAGATAGATAGATAGATAGATAGATAGATAGATAGATAGATAGATAGATAGATAGATAGATAGATAGATAGATAGATAGATAGATAGATAGATAGATAGATAAGGAAAATGAATTTATCAATTTACATTTAAAAAGTTTCATGAGTTTATAAACTCATGAGGCTGACCAAATGATGACATTTTTCATATTGTCGTGTATTATTTCATTTTTAATATTTTAGCATTGCAATTGCTTTTATGCATGCACCACCTAGAAGACCTCCATGTAGATAAGGAGCTTACATGCTTCAGGAAAAGAGCTAAAATGCCGTCATACTTCGAAAGCAAAATCTCAGTTCCTTTTAGTCAGCCAATAAGGCAGTGCAGGTTATTTTTGTCCTTCGGGCATTTGTCACATTTACCAACAAGCAGTGTTTTCTACCCAAGGTCAAAGAGAGTTGCTTTCTATGGAAGCTGACCTATGGTTGTCAGAAAACCTGCAGGAAATTCTCCCCTAGTCTCACTCACATATATAATTTAATTCTTGCTGCCCTTTCACTGCAGGACCTTTAAAATTAGATTATCCTCAGATAAGAATGCAATGAAAAAAACTTTTTCCTCTCTCTCTCTAACAAGGCCTATTCTCTCTTGACTGTTGTCCTTGTCTGAAATGTAGTTGAGAGGTTGGTTTAAGCGACATCTTTACTCAGAGTCACTGTTCTCAAGCACTCAGTATGATGTCAGTTTTTTTTTTTTTCACTGCCCTCTTTTTCCACTTTGTAAAAAAAATAATAATAAGTAAACACACCAGTCACAAGGTTCCCAGATCCCCTGGAGGCCTGGCCTGGGACTCAGAGTGTCTATCACAAAAAACGCTTAGTAGATTTTCCACAAAATGGAGCTTTTTTTAACACCAAAACATTAACAATATAATTCTTTGGTTGAAAGCAGCTCACTTGAGAATACTGTAGTGTTGCATACATGGGGGATGGGGTTTTGTACTAATAATCTAAAAACAAAAATGACATTTAAATACCTTACCATATTGGGTAAATAAGTAAAAAAAAAATATTCATTTGAAAGTATTTACAACAAGCAACTCTGTATAACAAAACCTGTCATAGATTTTCCCTATGACTGTATAATAATTTGTGATGTTTTGTTTGTTGCATTGGACAACATTTGGCCAATAAACATATGTTTGAAAATCCGGAATCTTAAATAAGATTTAAAAATTAAATACTCAGAAAATAACATTTAAAGGGGATTTGTTATGCCCCTTCTGACAAGATGTAAATAAGTGTCTGCTGTCCCTAGATTGTGTATGTGAAGTTTCAGCTCAAAATACCCCACAAATAACTCAGAAACTGCCCCTTTTAAGTTTTGATCCAAATTGTGTTATTTTGGTGACTGTCGCTTTAAATTCAAATGAGATTGTGTTCTTTTTTAAAGAGGGCGGAGCTAAAAATGCCTGTGGATCAGCATATGATGAACATTATGTGTGGGAAAAACTGAAAAGTGTCTTTAGAGATTACAGTGTTCATCTCAAAACTCCACATTTATAATGCCATTAAGTCGCTGCCATTATCTTCAGAAGGTGAAAACTCTAATGTTAGACAGCTGCTTCTCACTCAGGACTGTCTATGCTGAAGAGAGAGTGAACGTCACTAATGGGTGTGGTTTCCCCATTTGATGACACATAAAGTGAGAATGTCAATCAAAATGTTTCTACAGAATATTTTGTGTAATTAAATACATATATATATATATATATATATATATATATATATATATATATATATATATATATATATATATATATATATATATATATATATATATATATATATATATAAATGTATACATAAATATTGATAGGTGCATACTGGCTGCCCGCAATTGAGGTCTAATTTGTCCCACACAAACACATAAAAAACAAATAAGTAAATCCACTTTGCATAAACTTTGCCTAAACTTCCAAATGATGGCTCAAATTATTACAGTAAAGCTTATGCTGTTGTTACTGTTCATATTACAAGTGTTTACATGTGTTTAGGAAGACACCAGAGCTGAAATTCAGGCATGGTAATGGTTTCCGACATTCTCTGCACTCTAAAAAATATTGTTTAGACCAAACAAAAAAAATCAACGCAACAGTTTGCATCAATATTTTCAAGTTACGGCAACATCTAACAAAATGAAGTTCAGACAGCAAACTTTATTAAGTTAGCCAAATTACCTTTACCTCTTCAATCAGAGGTATTTTTACATAGCATAACCTCAATTTTTTTAAGTTGAGTACTTAATAAATTAAGTTGTTCCAACTAGCTTTTTTTATTAACATTTAAACAAAAACCAGTGTTATGTACTTAATTACCATAATTATACATGCTAGTTTTCAAGTTTAGAATCTCAAAAAAATTAAGTAGCTGAAATTAAATTTTTTGTTTGTTTTCATATTATTGTTAATTTAGGTGCTTGTAAGAAATACATTTTTAAACAACAGCAATTTTAATTTCAGTAGCTTTTTATTTATTTAGAAACACAGTTTTCAGTGTTTTATTTTAAATATTGCACTTCTCAAAGTTTACAAAACACAAATGTGTACTGTCTCACAAATTATAAACAAACTGACCCATCAGCTTTGCCTTCAAAAATGTGCATGCATGCATAGCTATGCCATCACAATGAATTCCATCAAAACAAGAGTTATAGGCATTGATACACTTAAAGCTAACTATTAACTTATAAATTGAATATTTTACAAACTACTTGTTATTAGTTAACCTTAATTGTAAAACATGTAACATTTTTATTATTATAAACAAACATATATAAATGTCACCATTCATATAAACAGTATAAAATAAAAAGATCAGCATGTGGACTTCAAAATACAAAACAATGTAGTTGCAACATAAAGAGCAAAATGTACTTTGAAATAAGTAGAGGCTTCAGAAAATGCTGTTCTTGAGACGCATTACTTTTGCACTGGGATTCAGTCCATCAAGTTCAAGAAACAGCTTCTGAAACACTTAACAAGTATATTTAAGCTCCTTGGGGTAGCTCAGATTCAGAGCATATATTATGCCCGTTAGCAGAGCACAACACCTTGAGATATCCATTCCAATCAGGATTCTGATTCCATCAACAATGATGGTTCCCGTCTTGTGGTTTAATTCCATAGTTGACAGATCACCAATGATGGCAATTTTCATCACTTGCTTTTCAAGGTCTGCCTCAATTTCTTGTGTATTCTTGTAAAGCAAGAAAAAAAAATAGATTAGCATGATAGAGATAATTAAATTTATAATTACTTCAGTTTTTTATTTTACTTATGATTTCAGTTAATCTCTCGATACTTTGTTTTATTTTACCCCTTACATGCATGCACCCAGCTACTCACTCATAAGAATAATTCGTTTCACAATGTAATTTAAATAGAAAAAAGTGAAACGCAACTGTCACACCCATTTTACAAATCTTTCTCATTATTGTCAACATCTGTTTATTGAACTAAATAGTACATTGTTATTTTAACACAGAGCTAGGTAAACCCAGTGTGTGTGGACAATGTAATATACCTACACATTTAACTAAAAGAGAGCAGTCATTGAGCACATATTTTGTCTTGTATGTTTCCACTGTCAAGGGAATATTTAATTTGAATTTTAAAACATTGTAATACTCACAGCAAACTCCTTGAAAAGATCCTCTTCTTTCTCTCCAAGATAGACAACAAGACAGTGAATGGCTACTTCTCTCTTTACTTCAACTGCATTGTTCTGTTTAATTAGAAAAATATATATCAAGATAAAGTACCTACAGTTAATGAATATAGCTTTATCTGAACAAACAACTGATGGCAACCTGACAATTTAACACAAATCTAAACTATTCTAGTGTGTACAAATTATTAACAATACCTCAAGAAGCATATCCTTAATCCTTCTGATTCTTTCCCCTTTAGCTCCTCCCCTTGATGAGGCCAGGTCCATTAGTTTTGGGGTGCATTTGTCAAGTTTGGCCATAAATGTGGATTCAAGACCTACAGTGGTTATCCTCTTGAATTCTTCATTTATCTGTAGAAAAAATAGAATAATTAAATAATGGAATAATTGTATACAATGTGTAACACAACAAATAACATGTAATATGTTATTGTTGTAAGAAGTTTTTAGCATAAATAACTTCAAGATGATTTTCTCGCAAAATTGTGAAACTAGACTAAAAATAAAACTAAACTTACTTGTGTTGCATCTGATAATGCAGGCCAGCGCTCCAAGATATCCCTTATTTCTTGCCCATTTTATCTGCAACAACTTGAAAATTGTTTATTTTTGTTACTTCATGCAAAAGGTTTACATTAGACAGATTTGTGGACTGTAAGATGGGCTTTACAACCCAAGCAGGACTTTAAAATACCTTTGATGATGGGTCCAGATGCTGATCGAGATATAAAATTTAACTCTTTAACAACCTCTTCTATACACCTGTAAGATACATTAAAAGTGCTCTCCAGTTTTAGAAACAACAAAGCTATTTTTTTTTTCTATGGAGTTTGGCAGGTCTGTCACATCATTATTGTCATCTTGACCTTCATCAGACAGATCCCTACTTTGACCTTCCACATCACTGTGTTGATCTGCATTGAATGAACATACATACATTTTTTTTATGTCTGCCTTGAAGTCATGCAATGAGTGAGGAGTATGTTTTCAGCTTCTGTGCGAAGCAAATGTACCATAAATGTTAGTTCTGAAATTGCAGTTCTGAAATACACAGATGACAGTTTCATGTTTTTTTTTTATTTCTATGGAAATTGTCATGGCATTGCAACAAGGACAAGTAAAATAAAAACTTTCTGCAAATCTGGAGGTTTTCTAAGTTTGATGTCTTGATAAATGTGATCTAAGGCTGCCCCATGTTCTGAAAAAACACAAACAATCTTGACAGAGGTATGGAAATGGTTGCCCACAATAACCATGGTGTAGTCTGTAATGTTTTAGCAAAACTATTTGTGTTGATGTTTCAAATTTACACATTTTGCACCCCCAACCTATTTTATATACAAGCCTACTTATATCTAAAATACAGATCAGCCTAGAAAGTTGTAATACAGCTGCATGAACTTTGTATGAAAATCTTAGCAATCAGTAGATAAATGTAATATTTTCCATAAGAACAGGAGGAATAAAATACAAATTTCAGGTTGGATAAAAACTGTGAGCAAGCTCCAGAATATATATTTCTGCTAGGGTAACTAACATAAAACATGCAGGATAAAGCAATACTATTTATGAAAAAAGCATCTACTATATAAACTTTATGTTATTTTGACATATATACTAAATTGCCTTTCTGGCTTACCGTATGTGTTTTTACTTTCTTATCTACTATTTTCTAGTCAAAAAACACTGCCAACATCAACTATTATTTACCAGGAGTAGCCAACACTAATGGAATGTAGAATATTGATTTGAAAATGAAATAAAACCCAGATTTCTCACCTTAAAGTATCCTTTGTGCCAAATGGTCTGCTTAAAACTTGTCCGGACATGCCTGTTGATCGTTCAGTGAGGGAGGAGCTTTGAAATCCAGAACTCCATTGGTGTGAAAAAATTGAGTTATCAACGCAATTTTTTTTGGTTGTTATAAGTTAAATATTGTTTTAAACTAATTGACAGATATATTTATCTTTAAATTACCCTCTTTTTTAAGTTGATGTAATTATCAATATTTTCCTGTTGTGTAAACTTAATAAAATTACTCTGGCAATTTAAAAGTTTTGATATAATCAGCAATGTAGAATTTTTAAGTTACAACAATGTATTAAACTCTGTGGTGGTAACAGATCGCTTGAGTTATTTTTTAGAGTGTGTAGACAATTCACAACAGACTTAGGCATCTGATCAATCAAACCTGAAAGGAGCCATTTAGAGAAAAGCCAAGACAGTAATGTGCTCTATGTTTTAAAGAAAATAAGAAAAAAAAAACATATAACAGGGGGCATTCTTAAATTAGAAAGCTTCAAATAGTGTAATATGGGCCCTTTAATTAAACTATTTGGTGAACACATTTAATTAAATGTATTTTGCCCCCAATTATACAAGGTGAAAAATGACTTAAACAGCAATATACAGGCTAGTCATCAGTCCAAACACAAGCTTCATTCTTCCTTGCAAAACAACAAACCTTTTTCGAATCCCAACCTAGCAGAATATTAAACACTAAAGAAGCTTCCTGCTCTGTAACTTCTAAAATATAGGAAAATAAATAAAAATTAAAAAACATAAAATAACACATTCATACATTCATACCAGCTCAGTGCCATGCAAATCATGCTGGGAACTGAAAATCCCCTTTCTAAACACAAACAGTTCTATAAACTCATAATGAACATTATACGTAGTTTAAGTTTCCAAATTTAAACTGCTTACGCACTAAAGTTCATTAATTTTCCTTCAGCTTATTCTCTGGTGTATAAGAGGTTGCTTCAGTGGAATGAACTGCCAACTATTCCAGCATATATTTTACACAGCAGATGCCCTTCCTGCCACAACCCAGTACTGGGAAACATCCATACACACTCATTCACACAAACACTGATACACTATGCCAATATAGTTTATTCAATTCACATACAGCCTGTCTTTGGACTGGAGGGGGAGGGGGGGGGTGTGGGGGGTTGAGGCAAGTTGGAGCTAAACCCTGCAGGGACACCGGACCTCCAGGACCGAGATTGGTGACCCCTGCCCTTGAGGATTAAACACTAAAATAAAAAATAATAAAATAAAATAATGATTTAGTATATTTACACCAATAATCATTTTATGACAGATTAAAATACTTCAAGGATTACACTGTAGCCCAAACATAAATATTATCATTTTAATTATTTTCCACTATCCTTCAAAGGTGATTATTCCATCCATATATTGATATTTCAAATGATTAGAAATATTAGAAACTCACTTTGGCTTAATTCCTGATTCATCAGGGGTCACCACAGCGGAATGAACCACCAATTACTTTGGCATTTGTTTTATTTGGATGCCCTTCCGGCTGCAACCCAGCACTGGGAAACACCTATACACTCTCTTATTCGTAAACACTCATACACTACAGCCAATTTCAATTACTCTAGTACAGGGGTGGCTAACCCTGTTCCTGCAGAGCCACCTTCCTGCAGATTTCAGTTGCAACCCATATCAAACACACCTGAACCAATTAATTAGGACCTGAACACCACATGATAGGTGTGTTTGATATAGGTTGCAACTGAAATCAGCAGGAAGGTGGCTCTCCAAGAACAGGGTTGGCCACCCCTGCTCTAGTATATTCTGTAAATGGGACATTTTGATTTGACCCATTGACATATTAGTTTTAATGTTTTCAAAGGTAAATGAATGCTCTATTAGCATTATAAATGTTTATCCATAAATTTAAGAGAACCTTGTGATAGGTTTGCAATGACAGAGTCCTGTCGTTTTAAACTAAACCATTTCTTTAATACAGATTGCATCCAGAAAACAAGTCCCTTATTATACCGCAATAACCATCACGACAGGGCTTTTATTTTATTTATTCATTAACTTATTTATTTATTTCTGTGAGATAAGTAATCAGAGAAGCCAGAATGTTTCTCTGACAGCACATGGGCAATACTTCAAAACAACAGGCTCTGTCAGCTTTGAGAATGACGCTTTGAATTAAAGTCCAACTTCATCAGACAGAAATGAGCGACTGGATCAAAAAGGCATGAAATGCATGCAAAGCTTTTGTTACCAATTTCCCCTGCCCCAGGGCACACATGCCTAAGGTTTAGGTAGTCAAATTAGACAGCAAATTGCATACTGAATTGATGCATATTCTGAGTCTGGAAGGGGGGAGAAAAATAATAAAACATGTCATCAGGAAAGCATCATGAAATCTTTAACAATCAACCTTAAGGTTAATCAACCTTTAACAAAGCCTGATAATGACATCCAATTTAGTCTATAGTGTCTGGAAGGGCTGCACTATTATGTGAAATTAAATCAAGATTGTGATACTTCAAAACTACAAATATCCCACAAAAAGAGACACCAGCTGCTGTAGTGATGGGAAAAATAAAGCTTTTTAACGCTTCAAAACTATTTAACCAATTGCTTGACAAAATTATACATTTTTTTGAAACGTTCAATTAGAATTGACTTTTCATGCATATTGCAAACTTTAAATTGAAAGTATAACCTATAAATGAACTTAGCTTATCATCTAAAATCATAAAATGCTAAGTGTCTGCATAATAAGTGTTTCTTATACATTTTTAAGACTTTCAAGGCTTCAAAACAGTTTATTCTATTTTTTGCTTTGCTAAACAGGCCAACAAGAGACTATTAACTATCATTAATAATAATAATAATAATAATAATAATAATAAATATATATATATATTCGTTATAAATGTCTCATCAAAATGAGTAAACTGATGTGGATTACATGGTATTACAGATCGCCCCTAACCAGAGAACCATCACTCTGACATGACACAAAGCCCTGTTGGTTGATAAGACATGACCTTGTCAATTTCATACACACTCTGAAACTAATGATTGGAAAAAAAAGGAAAAAAAGATTCATAAAGGTTTAGAAGCTTAATATCAAGCAGTGTTTCAAAAGTAGTCATCACTAAGGGGATTTAACTACGAAAACATTTCACAAAAGGATTTTTTTTTTTAGGACAAAAGTCATTCAACCACACTTAGTCAAGACTAAAGTCAATCTGAAGATGCTCAACTTTTGAGCTGCGTACGGGTATAGTAATGAGCAAACTAAGAAAACAAAACAAAGGCAGAACATTCCATAGGTAAGGTTTAGTTTTTGTATGTTATGAACATTTGTGCTCATCAAGTAATATTATTGATTATAATACGGTCAATTAACGCACAGACCATAAGGCAAAGTAGCACTAACTTGCACTAATTTCCAGGTCGGGGTTTCCAATCCGGGGTCGCCACAGCGGAATGAATAACCAACTTATCCAGCAAGTTTTTACGCAGCGGATGCCCTTCCATCCGCAACCCATCTGTGGGAAAATAATTATATTATATTTTCATAATAAAAAAATAAAAAATCATACGACCACCGGAAAACTAATATATATATATATATATATATATATATATATATATATATATATATATATATATCCTCCACTTCACCTTGGTCCCATATTCATTTCAAAGGAACGCTACCCTGTACCAAAATGGCAGCTCTATTATGCTGTCCTTCCAATAGACAACAAAAGCGTAGGCGACATCTAATGTAAATATCTTTGAATTGTAACAGAGCCACAGATCACTGAAAAGTGATGCAGCATTTGTCATATCAAAAAACGTTTGTCATAAATTTCAGAATCTTGCCAATTAAATCTTTTGCAATCTTGTGTGTAGCGTGTCAGTGAATTATGGCTCGGTGTAAAAAAAAATTAAGAGATGAAACTTATGAAGAGATGAAACTATCTGTATTACTTATTACTGGTAAACGTATATGCCAACCAGGCCCGTATTGGCTAATCGGTAGGACCGGGAGAATTCCCGGTGGGCCGGTCCATTTTTTGGCTGTGAGGGCCGGTGTCCCTAGCTGCTTGCACTCTCTGACTGTAAAATTGGCTTGCCCTCAATAGGCTTTGACACTTCTCCATCTGAAAGCAGCTGATGGAGATTTACAGCTGATTACAGAGCCAGTTTTCAGCCAAAATGCGCATGAATATCACCTTTGATTAATCAACCAGCCCTAGTGTCTGGCTTGTAAGATGTGCAAGAAATGCAAAGTACAAAGAAACTAATGTGTGATTGTATGCGTCATCACTATGAAGCTCATTAGTAAAAAGGTGACAATGCAGAAATTTATATGAACCGGCATGATGTGCTGTAGTAAACATCATTATTCACAATTATCCTGCATTGAATTTTTTGCCATTAAGGTGTCTACCATTCGCTGAGTAGCTTGTGATTTGTGTCTTACTTAAAGATGTGCTAATGGTTTCCAGTGTCTATGAAGTCCAGTTGAATCATCGCCCCCTTATGCTCGAATCAATATCGAGATGTGAGACAGAGGCCTTTTTTTCTCTCACCTGCTGATTTGAGACGGCCTTAATTGCTGAAAGCTATTCAATTGATAAGGAATCACTCCCATTAGTGTGCAGCTCATTAACTCACAACTAATTAAAGGGGTGAAATGAGAGACAGAGCTGGCTAATTAATTGAGCTCAGCGTGCTTATATCCAAACAGAATCGCTGGCGTGATCGTCGTTTCAACAAACTTAGATATAATGTATGCACGTTGTAGCAAGCAAAATGAGGAACAAAGAAACCAGTACTTTTCATCAAATTTAATCTTCATAAAAATAAAAATAGACACTTTAACATCATATATTAAGAGGGAAATGGCTTTTTTGTGACAGTTCAAAATCCAGAAAGGAAAATTAATACTTTACAATTAGGTTTCATTTATTGATTTACATATTGCAGTGAGTTTAACATATTCAACCTTTCAATTTATAAATTAATACAGTTTTTTGTTAAATTATTTATGTTACGGGAGGCACGATGGTTTAGTGGTAAGCAGTGTCGCTTCACAGCAGGAAGGTTACTGGATCAAGTCCTGGCCGGGCCTTTTTTTTTTCAGCATTTTTTCAGCATTTGTGTGGAGTTTGCATGTTTCCCCCGTGTCAGTGTAGGTTTTCTCTGGGTGCTCCGGTTTCCCCCTACAGTCCAAAGACATGCTCTATAGATGAGTTGAATAAACTAAACTGGCCATAGTGTATGCGTAGGTGTGTAAATGAATGATTTATGTAAGAAGCAAAAAGGTTTTTTTTTTTTTTTTGTGACATATTCATATTGAATATACAGCTAAAGTCAAAATGGTTCAAAATTATTTGAAATATTGCTGAAGTGCTGTTTAACCAACACAATCTCACGGCAATTCGTAACTTTTTCATTTAGTGGCTAATTCGTATGAATTCGTACGCTCTAATTCGTACAATTTAGTATGATTTGCTTATCCCCCAATGACGGTTGGGGTTAGGGGTGGGGTCAGGTGTCACGCCTCCTTTTTAAAATCGTACCATTTCGTACGACTGAACTCGTACGAATACGTACGAATTAGCCACTAAACTGGCAAAACGTAAAATACTTACGTTTTCTTGTGAGATCAGGCTGGTTTAACACATTTTTAAAACACAATAGTTCTAAAAATCGAATTTCTAATAACTAATTTCATTTGTCTACCATGACAACAGTATATCATACTTTAGTTATTTTGCAAGATAAAAGTATTCAAGTATAATAAAGGCTTAACTAGATTAATTAATAACTTGGAAAGTCATTGGACTACTGTAGTTTGTTCTTTAGACGATTAAAAAGAAAAAGAAAAACAACTTTAATTCCAACCAAACAGAAATAAATAAGACTTTCTCAAGGGAAAAATATAATAAATAAATAAATAAATAAATAAATAAATAAATAAATAAATAAATAAATAAATAAATAAAGTCACACTTTATTTTGATGGTCCATTTGTTAAATTTAAGTTACATTGCATCTACATGCTAACTAATTCTCATTAAATTATAAGTAGACTGTTAGGTTGGGGTTATAGTTAGTGTAAGTTGACATGTACTTGCAAAGTGTCTTATAGTCAGTAAATGTTGAAGGAGCAGTATCAACAGATATTAAGCAAACAGTCTACTAATACTCAAATGGACCATCAAAATAAAGTGTTCCCAAAATGTTTTAGTAAATACTGTAAAGCATAGTTTGAGAAATATCAGAAAAAGATTTACACAACTGAACAACTGAAACCACATAGAATGGATGAATTAATTAATCGATTAATAAATAAACTCACAGTGGCCTAACCATTTTAAAGGATACCCATTTTACCCCTTTTTCAAGATTTAGATAAGTCTTTTGTGTCTTCAAAATGCATCTGTAAATTTTCAGCTCAAAACAACCACCAGATTGTTTATTATACCTTTCAGAATATTGGATTTTCTGCTCTGAACACAATGTAGCTGTTTTTGTTGCCTGTGCCTTTATTGCTGGTTTTCCCCGCCCACCGTTCCCACATGCCTGTCAGAGTGTGCCTCAATCCCTGTGTCAGATAAACAGCATAGTGACAGACATGACGGAAGCAGATTTCTCTTTGAAGAAATACTACAGTAAAAACTTTCCCAATGAATATTTCATGTATTTGCTGTGGAGTTAATTCAAGCCTTTCTGCAATGATAAGTAACACACGATGTCAAACACTCAGCACACGCGTTTAACTTTGCACTGGTTTTGCAGGGCAAATGTGAAAGGATAAATGTTAATATTGAGTGTATGGACATCTGTTATATTAATGTACAAAAAAAACCTGACTTAACATCCACAAACTGGGATTGAAGCATCTTCTTTTATAATTGTACTGACATGTGGCTGTGTTGAAGACTGTAAAATCGCTGTAATTCATTACACACATCCACAGGGTCGGCAAGTTGTGGTCGGCCTAAAAATGGGAGGAATTTGGATGCTATTTTAACATCAGGAAATTTAAAAAAAAGAGACTTATTGTCTTTATATCACCCCAATCTGACTGTGGACATGTCATGCCTACATAGAGTTCTGTCCAAACAGCTTCCAAATCATGATTTTCATCATAGGTGCCCTTTATAATAGGTGTCGGGAAGTTATAATTCATCTTTACAACAAAACAGTAAAGCTCTGTTTATATACAGTATATAAGCAGAAATCCAGGTTAATGTAGCTCTGTAATCTGGGTTGTGTTTTGCGAATGGCACACTTGGCTCTGTTGGAGGATCTGGCAGAGCACGTCTGTAGGGAGCAACATATGTTTGATCAGAGTGATGAAAAGCTGTAAAGGAAATCTAATGTGGAAAGCCCATTTATGGATTTTGTTTGCTTGTACTTCATGCAAAAGACTAACCATGTGCAAGTAATCACTTATTTATTCATACATTCATTTTCTTTTCGGCTTAGGCCCTTTATTAATCAGGGGTCACCACAACAGAATGAACCACCAATTTATGCAGCATATGTTCCACACAGAGGATGCCCTTCCAGCTGCAACCCAACACTGGGGAACACCCATACACTCTTGCATTAACACACATACACTGCTTACACGGCTTAGTCCCTTTATTGATCCGGGGTCGCCACAGCAGAATAAACCGCCAACTTATCCAGCAAGTTTTTACACAGCGGATGCCCTTCCAGCCGCAACCCATCTCTGGGAAACATCCACACACACGTTCACACACACACTCATACACTATGGACAATTTAGCCTACCCATTTCACCAGTACCGCATGTCTTTGGACTGTGGGGGAAACCGGAGCACCCGGAGGAACCCACACGAAGGCAGGGAGAACATGCAAACTCCACACAAAAACACCAACTGAGCCAAGGCTCGAACCAGTGACCCAGCAACCTTCTTGCTGTGAGGCGACAGCACTACCTACTGCGCCACTGGGCCAAATTCCGATATTTGTGGTCTAAATTGTTTGCAAAATGAAGAAAAAATTAACTACTAATAATAAATAAAAGCAAAGAATGAAAAATACCTATTAAATAAATAAAAGGCAAAGAAGCACGTGCTGTTTTTCTCTGGCCTCAGACTCACACACACACACACACACACACACACACACACACACACACACACAAAACATACTTGCAAAGCAATTACACTGCAGGGAAGTCATATCTGGGTGCTGCTGTATGGATTATAATAGCAGTCATTTTATAAATATTAGTGCTGGTGCATATTTTCAGCCTGGCTGGTTCCATTCATTCTTATTAGACGACAAACAGAAACAGACTCCCTTGTTTTGGATGCAAAAAGCTATGCCTGCCTTATCCACAATAATATATTATTATAAAAATGAAAGCTACACTGGTAAAAATAGATACATTCAAGCGAAAGAAAGAAAGAAAGAAAGAAAGAAAGAAAGAAAGAAAGAAAGAAAGAAAGAAAGAAAGAAAGAAAGAAAGATTTGCTGTTAAAGTCTTAATAATTAGCCCACCTGTGAGTTTTTTTCTTTTTCTTTTTCTTTTTCAAATATTTCCCAAATTATGTTTAACAGAGCAAGAAATTTATCACAGTATTTCCTATAATATTTTTTTTATCTGGATAAAATCTTATATGTTTTATTTCGGCTAGAATGTAAACAGTTTTTAATTTTTAAAAACCATTTTAGGATCAATATTATTAGCACTCTTAATATATTTTTTGAAGGTCTACAGAACAATTTATTGTTATATAATGACTTGCCTAAATAGCCTAATTAACCTAGCTAAGCCTTTAAATTGGGCTTAAAACTGAATACTAGTATCTTGAAAAATATCTAGTAAAATATTATGCACTGTCATTATGGCAAAAATAAAGGAAATCCGTTATTAGAAAGAGTCTTTAAAACTACTATGTCTAGAAATGTATTTTTTTAAAATGATCCTGTTAAACAGAAATTGGTGGGGATCAGGAGGCATAATAATTCTGACTTCAAATATACAGTATATGAGCAATGATTATCAATGTATTTTAGCTATATTGTCTGCATATCTTAGCTTCTACATCTTTGTACTGAATCGATTAATTGATTGCTTGATTACTTAAGTCAGATTACCTACTGTAAATTGCATCTATATTCAGTAATACGGCATTTATTGTTTTGATGCGTTGCCACTACTGACAGAGAACAAAAAAACTCTTTTCAAACTAAATCAAAGAATAAACTTGTCATATTTTGATTACTAAAGCACATCTATTTTGATAAATCATATTATTGTCCTGTATTATTGTCCTGTCCATCACAATGATTATCTCTGTGTCAATCATTCCAGTTTTTTACAGTAAAATAAAGTGCAACCAAAAAGTGCAAGATTTGACTCATCTATGATTAGAAGATTTTAACAAATTGCTGTTTCCTGCAACTCTCCACTATAAAATAATGACATTTTTGTGGTCAGTTTGAGCAGATTTAGACACACCGGCCAGTTTATTAGGTACACCTGGCCAATTGCTTGTTAGTGCAAGTTTCTAATCAGCCAATCACATGGCAGCAACAAAGTACATTTAGGCATGTAGACATGATTAAGACTATCTGCTGCAGTTTAAACAGAGCATCAGAATGAGGAACAAATGTGATTTAAGGGACTTTGAATGTGGCATGGTTGTTGGTGCCAGGCAGGCTGGTCTGAGTATTTCAGAAACTGCTGATCTGCTGGGATTTTCACACACAACTCTCTCTAGATAATGGTGTGGGGGATATTTTCTTTTCACACTTTGAGCCCACTAGTACAAAATGAGCAACGCCACAGCCCATCTGAGTATTTTTAAAGGCAAAAGGGGTCTGACCCACTACTAGTAAGGTGTACCTAATAAAGTGGCCAGTGAGTGTATATTGAATGTCACACTGCACCTCATAATAGCTCATTGCTTTAGGATGTGAAGATATTTTTACTGAAAACAGGACAAACACATCGATTAAAATTAGGAAACTTGGACACAATGTCCTTTTCTGACCACAAACTGTGTGGCAAGCTGCAGCGCTTTTGGGTCAGCGCGTTATTGTTACATTTTTTTCTCTCTCTCCCTCTAAAGGTTGTGTCAATAATTTAATAACAAATGCTGCTTTAATGTTAAAAAATTACATGATGAATAATTTACAACGTCTTCTGAGAGTTGAAGCTGAGGCCTAACATTGGCTTTCTTTTCCATTCTGTGGGTGTTTTTATGCCTCCCTTTCCCTCCATTTCTCCTTGAGGAGGTTTCATCCACAGTTAATCAGCTCCTTTTTTCTCCTCATGAAAAATTTCTGAACAGATGTCCATTGAAAAAAAAAAGAGACTGTGTTGCAAAAGAATTGGAAGGAAAAAAGAAATGGAGATTACAAAAATGAAATAAATAATAAAAAATGAAGTCCTGAACTGTGGTTCCACAGACACACACGCCAACTCAGCTATTTTTAGCTGCTGGTACTGAGCCAGGGGACATGAGCTGTGGCGGCCAAGGTGGCACGGACAGGAAAAAAAGAGAGAGAGAGAGAGAGAGAGAGAGAGAGAAAGACATTCATGAGAGCGGTTTCTTATCAGGGAGTTGAAGATTACTCCGGCTACTTTTTTACTGCAGCCCATCACCTCTGCGGCCCTGGAGGCTGCACTCATTTACAGAGTTCAGACGTAAAGGACAGCAAGCTGAGAGAGTAAACACATAAACAGACCTGCACTCTCCCTCCCTCGCTCCTTCTGTGAGATACCGCTTCCTTCACCCACAGCAACTAATGCCCTTCTGTGGACAGGAAAAACACACATCCATACTGCTTCCAGTCAGTTTGTCTCAAGCTTATACTGTCACAGGTTGTGTTTTTTTCTTCCCCCTGCTGCATTGTATGGCAGTTTGGAACAGAATGTTTTGGGGTTTAAATACCTGTAGTACAATAAGTGATAGAACAGCTAGTTGTCACACTTTTTCTCAGTGTGGGTTTATGTGAAAAGCCTATAAGTCCACAATCTATTCAAAACATCAGCCTCTTTCATGCAGTAATTGCTGCAAATTACTGTGCTCTTCACGCAAGCTATGTCCACCAGTAAATTCCACATGCCTTTTCTACATTAACCTGGATGAAAAAGCATTTTTCTATATCTGCAGAATAATAACAATGGCTGCATACAGACGTAAAGTGCCCCTGATATTGATTTTTAAAAATGACTTTTCAAGCAGCGTGTAACACAGCTCTAAGTGAATAAAAACATCCAGCTGAGTTTTAAATCTGAAAGTACACCGTGTGTTATTGGGTGTCAAAAAGAAAGACGCAACTTAAAGTCGTTTTAATGAGTCGTTCTCCTAACGTTTAACGTTTTAATGAAACATTGAAAATTTGCAAACGAGTCGTTCTTTTTTTAAATGGAGCTTCTATGTAAATGCGTCTAACCAGTTCACCAAATTGAATTGAAATTGCTGCATCTCCAGTAAGCATTTTTAGTGATAATTGGATTTATCACAAATATCAACATCAATATTTTTGTATTGATATTGATATTGATATTGATATTTTAGCCTCTCGTAGGGCACAAAATAATAACAGATAAAGGACTCCTTTTAAACGGGGCACCAGACATCTTCGACTGTCAAAATAACTGACAATCAAATAATGTTAATTAAAATATACAAATGTGAAGGTGTTTATTATCTGGCCAAATCTGAAGGATAATGAAATTGTTTGACTGAAAGAGTAAACAAGGCTAACAAAAATGACTAAATCTACAATAAATGAAGATGGAGGATTGTGATCCTGAGTTACTTCACCTTATTCTTTGAAAATTATTTTATCCTTTCTCTAGAAGGCGGAATTGAAATTATGTCGCCTTTCAAATCTAGCATTGTGATTGGATGATCCTGCGAGTTGGTCACTGGAAGGTGTCATCCATAGTGTGACCGGCATTTGCATAGTCATAGTCCACAGTTAAACTGTTATTATATTTAAGAATCTTAAATATTTTCCTGTGCAGAATTCACTTGCCAAACCACATCTAATTTACCCAATGCATTGTTTCCAATATATAGAGTCTAAACATCACTATTTAATGTTGATCTTTACATAAGCATTCATAAATAAACATTAATAAGCAAAGTTTCATACAGTGGAGTATTTTAAGCAGTGCATAAGAAATATACACATGATCATTTGAATCTAAAGGTATATGAAGTGAAATGTTCCATTTTGTGTCTCTTTTGTGAAATGGAAGTATTGTGATCCATGTCTTCCTGTGTCTGAGACGATGTAGATTAGAAAAGAACATTGGTTGAATCAAGAAGCCATTTTGCAAGTTCTGGGCTCTTAATATCTTTGTCCTTCAGATGAACAAAGGACAGATGGTCACTTTCTCAATTGCCACTTTTCTGATAAGCTTAACAAAAGGGCCGGAGTTTAGTGTTAACTCTGCAGCATTTGTTCAAACTGGAAATTAATTTCAACAAGTTAATTTCCAAAAGTTCCTCACTTTACCACTGATCACTAAACATTCATTGCCTTCAGATTAGTCCCTTTATTTATCAGGGGTCGCCCCACAATGGAATGAACTGGCAACTTATCCAGCATATGTTTTACACAGCGGATGCCCTTTCAGTACTGGGAAATGTCCATACACACTCATTCACACACATACACTACAGACAATTTAGCTTATTCAATTTACCTATAGCGCATGTCTTTGACTGTGGGGGAAACGGGAGCACCCAGAGGAAACCCATGGGAACTACAGGAAAACATGCAAACTTCACACAGAAACACCAACTGACCTAGCAGGGGCTTAAACCAGCAACCTTCTTGCTGTGAGGCAACAGTGCTAACCACTGATCCCACAAATTAGTTACGTTTGATCATGCCTAATACTCCCTTTGGCTCTAAATAAACTAATATCCTAAATTGTTCAGTTACTTTAACAGCACACTGATTGATTGGCTCTGAAATGAGAAATGATTATGATGAGCCGAACAGCAGATACATAAAACACATCCACTGAGTCAAGGATCGCTTATGAGGTTCTCAAATCTGGTTCTTGGGTAGACTTGGTTGCAGCAGTTTTCAGATCACCTGTACAGAATGGAAAACATTCATTTATTCATTCATTTTCCTATGGCTTAGTCCTTGATTTATAAGAGGTCACCACAGCGTAATGAACCGCCAACTACTCTTTTATATGTTTTACACAGAAAATATCCTTCGAGCTGCAACCCAGTACAGGGAAAGAATCGAGAATGGTTTCTTTGACACATTCAATTTGAGACCTGATGAACTGATTATATCTGTGCTTGTGTGATTCAGCATGTTATGAACTGAACACAAAACAGTACATGACTGCCTATTATGAGTGATTGATCCAACACAGCACTGTCTTAACAAAAGTAGGACAACTGATTCTGTGCTATTGCTATGAGTGAGCCAGCATGGAAACAGGACTTAAATTAGTGTATATGGGGAAAAATGTGAGTTTAACTAATAACAGAAACAAAAATTCTTAATGAATGATGCATAGTAAGTAAATCATGCTTCATTAAGGGTGCAAAACTTGATTTTAGGGTGCACTCACACTAGACTATCCAAACCATGCATAGACACGTTTCCTGGTTCATTTAACAAGCATGAGTGAGCCGAATCAGGCCTAGGTGTTGTTCAGTTGGCCGGCTCTGGCCCGGTTGGAAGAGGTGTGCCAGAGTGTGGTACAGTTGGGCTTGGCTATGTACGCTTGTAGTGTGAGTGCAAAGCGTGGCTGAGCCTGAAACTGAAGACGTGACGTCACTTTAAAAGAACTGGATTTATCAATCATTCTTACTTTTCAATGAAAGCATACTGTCAAGGTTTATTAAAGACGCAATCCCCTTGCTGTAAGTCAGCTGCACCTTCAGCAAACCTCCTAATACGTGCACCACAATGACTTTATGATAATTTATGAGTGTCAAAAGTGGTGGATCTGTTCAGCAAAATATTTGACTTTCACTGCATATCAAATTATCTAAAAAATAATACAAAACGATATAACTAAAGCCATCCACTGTGCTGAATGAGAGCGCTTCTCTTCCTGTTAAACGAAACAATCACATCATCAATGACAGAAGTGTGCTCCAACTTGGAAGGTTAAAAATGCAGTGTGAGTGCAGTCCGAGGGAAAGAGTGGAGGGGGAACAAGCACACTTCAGTATGGTTCAAGGTAACTATACCTAGTGTGAGCACGCCCTTACAAAACTTTTCATATCATAGTGATGTTTTACCTGAAATTTAGATTGCTAACTATAGATTTTTGATATGTTAAGTCCCAGTCAGAGATGAGGGTCATTATGGCATGCAGATGACGCTATTACTTTTTACAGTACCAGTTCATTGAAACAAACTGTCCAAAAGAACCAGTTTGTGGAAAAAGAACTAAACCACCAATTACTAGCACACATAGACCCCTTCTTGAATCTTGAACATTGAAACGCTGTGGAAGATTTTGGGGAATAAGATTGCATCATGTTGTGAAAATGCTCTTCGCTGCACTGTGAGGAAAATCATTTTTTTCAATGCAAGCCTGTGGATAATCAATAGTTAAAGTATAGCTTTGAACAATGTAGTCCCACCCTAGTGCTGTGTTGCCATCATTTTACCGATGAGTGCTTTAGCAACCCACTGTTGGGGTTGTTGGTTGATTTTTTTATTTTTTTAATGTAAAGCCTAACCAGGGGTGAGGGCTGCAAATTAGCTTTATGCTGTATGCCCTATGTACCCAACATTGGGTTTCTCTGTATGACAATGTCAAGTGTACTGTCCCTGTAAAATGAACAGGCAAATAAAAAAATAGTACAAGTTTAAGAAATAAGCACAAATGCCAGAACACGCAAAACCATTCATAGGGGCCCTAAAATCATCTCAGACTCCAGAGGCTTAAAGGTCAATAAGAAAGGATCTTTAATCTGTATCAAAGACTATATATACTGTACATGGGTATTTGTCAGTACCAAGTTCATTTAGACCAGATTCTTCTTCCTCTGAATCACAACATGTAAGTGATCAAAATGTTTGCCTTATTGTTCTCATAGCATGCTAAATATGAATTTCGATGTTTTAAGCACAATGAAGAAACAATTCCTTTTTTGGCTACATCGTCATTGTGCAAACCTAGCCAAAGATGCACCTGATATTAATTTCATTATTTTGTCACTTGTCCCACGCTGAGATGAGCCACCATATCCACCCACTAGCCACTTTATTATGTACACCTTACTAGTTGCCGGTTGGACCCCATAATTGAATTCAGAGCTGTCTTAATCCTGCGTGGCATAGATTCAACAAAGTACTGTAAATATTCCTCTGAGATTTTCCATGTTGACATGACAGTATTACCAAGTTGCTGCAGATTTGTCAGCTGCACATCCATATTGTGAATCTCCGATTCCATCACATCCCAGAGGTGCTCTATTTGATTGAGCTCTGGTGACTGTGGAGGCCATTTGAGTACAGTGAGCTCATTTTCATGTTTAAGAAACCAGTCTGAGATGATTCACGCTTTATGACATGGCACGTTGTTCTGCTGGAAGTAGCCAACTGAAGATGGTTACACTGTGGTCATAAAGAGATAGACATGGTCAGCACCAATACTCAGGTAGGCTGTGGCACTGACACAATGCTCAATTAGTAGTAATGGGCCCAATGTGTGCCAAGAATGTATTCCCACACACCATTACACAACCACGACCAGTCTGAACCATTGATACAAGGCAGGATGAATTCATGCTTTTTATGTTGTTGATGCCAAATTCTCACCCTACCATCTGAATGTCGTAGCAGAAATTGAGACTCAGACCAGGAAATGTTTTTCCAATCTTCTATTGTCAAATTTTGGTGAGCCTGTGCAAATTGAAGCCTCAGTTTCCTGTTCTTAGCTGACAGGAGTGGCACCAGGTGTGGTCTTCTGCTACTGTAGCCCATCCGCCTCAAGGTTGGACATGTTGTGCATTTAGAGATGCTCTTCTGCATACCTCGGTTGTAGGAGTGATTATTTGAGTAACTGTTGCCTTTATATCAGCTCAAACCAGTCAGGCCATTCTCCTCTGACCTCTGGCATCAACAAGGCATTTGCACTCACAGAACTGCCGCTCACTGGATATTTTCTCTTGGACCATTCTCCGTAAACCCTAGAAATGGTTGTGCGTGAAAATCCCAGTAGATCAGCAGTTTTTGAAATGATCAGACTAGCCTGTCTGGCACTTAAATCACATTGTATTGACCATGTCTACATGCCTACATGCATTGAGTTGTTGCTATGTGATTGGCTGATTAAAAAATTACGTCAATAAGGAGCTGGACAGGTGTACCTAATAAAGTGGCCGGTGAATGTAAATTCCATTCAGCAATGAAGTTCATGATAAAACTACCTTTTGTTTCAGTTCACTTGTGAAAATATGATTCCTTTTGACTTTGTAACAACTAAAGATTATTTTCTTTTAAAAATAGTACATCAAAACTGCAGCTCTAGTTAACCCTGGTGCTTTTTGACCTTTCCCACCATGCAAACTTGCCTTTTTCTGTATATTTATCCCTGCACAGATTCCCAAGCATCATCACGTGTTTATTTCTCTGTGGTTTTGGCCGACATTTTAACTTTTCTCATTAAGATATGGGAGACTGACATTTTTACGGGAAGCAGGCAGGCATCCTTCTGGCGATTCCCACACGGAGAAGAGGAAAAACACACACGAGCATCCACACAAATCCTGGCCTCTCGAGACGCGGATGTTTATGCGATAACGACGGTATTTCAGCACACGCCACTGAATTCGCAATCCCCTCTCGAGATGAGATTATATCCATCTGGATGTGTGCAACCTCTACATGTGTCAAGGGGTAGACTGATGTCGATGTAGGTGGCCGGAGCCTTGTACTCGCGTGTTATTTGTGCTACGGGTTCAAGCCTTGACAAGACACGTCAAATCATATTGTGTCTAATGAGACACCAGCGAGCATCGGGAGATCAGCTCTCTCTCCCTCACCAGTCATCCATCCCGTCAGGCCCAAACTCCCACCCCCATCATGACAGAACGTCGATCCTTCGGGAAGACCTTCTGGTCATTAAAGTATATGGGTGGATGGACATTATTCAGAGAGCATAACTGCGCTCCAGCTTAACAAGATAACATGGAGCTTTTTGAAGGGTGAGTTTTCCCAGTAGGCGAGTTCTTGGTCACTGACTTGCACTAATTGATCTTAACAAGTGATAATGTTCAGTTTTATGTTATTTATTCTAAATGACAGGCGCCATTAGTCATTCTCGCAGACCGTGGCTTGACAGTTTTACAATACTCCTGAACGAGCTGTTATTGTATGAATTGCAATCTTTAGCTTCTGCCTATAGATGTTTTCTTAGATGCAAATTGGTGGTTTTGAAAACAAAACAGTCGTATTTCAATGCTTTCGATGCTGGTTCGATGTCAATTGGATATGACTTGTCTCACTTGGAACTAAGAAAAATAATTAAAGATACTTTAAATTCATATAAACTTTTAAAGATGCTTAAATCACTGAGGATTTAAGGGTTAACATTCAAACAAAAAAAACAAACAAACGAACAAACAAATAATGGTTCTGTTAAAAAGAATGTAAAAGTAGGGAGAGGGGTCTGGCTGCAGACCTGGTGCAGTGCAATCTGGGCTGCATCCAATGCTTTTTAATGGGCTCACCTAACCCCACCCCTAACCCTACCCGTCACAGTGACGTCACTAGCTCCATTTGAGTGCATTGTGTCTGACATTGCATCGCTGAGTGATGCAGTCTCAGCTTGCATCGTAAAGGCTGCATCCAGATACTATTGAAAGTAGGTGTTCTGACAAAGGTTTCTAAAAGGAACTAGGATTTAAAAATGACTATCAAATCAAAGTCAGTAAAATTAAATAAAAATGATTTTTTTAAATAAATTAAATAATAGAATTAAATTAAATTAAAATAAAACTAAAAATTTAATTAAAAAATAAAACAAAAACTAAATAAAATAAAAATTAATGAATTAAACAAAAAATAAAATTAAATAAAACAATAAAATTTAATTAAACAAAGCAAAAATAAAATAAAACAAAAAGTAAATTTTTAAATAAAATAAAATAAAACATCAAATTAAATAAAACAAATAAATAAATAAAACTCAAAATAAAATAAAACTCAAAATAAAATAAAATAAAATTATGGATGGATGGATGGATGGATGGATGGATGGATGGATGGATGGATGGATGGATGGATGGATGGATGGATGGATGGATGGATGGATGGATGGATGGATGGATGGATGGATGGATGGATGGATGGATGGATGGATGGATGGATGGATGGATGGATGGATGGATGGATGGATGGATGGATGGATGGATGGATGGATGGATGGATGGATGGATGGATGGATGGATGGATGGATGGATGGATGGATGGATGGATGGATGGATGGATGGATGGATGGATGGATGGATGGATGGATGGATGGATGGATGGATGGATGGATGGATGGATGGATGGATGGATGGATGGATGGATGGATGGATGGATGGATGGATGGATGGATGGATGGATGGATGGATGGATGGATGGATGGATGGATGGATAGATAGATAGATAGATAGATAGATAGATAGATAGATAGATAGATAGATAGATAGATAGATAGATAGATAGATAGATAGATAGATAGATAGATAGGATACATATACACGCACATACATACATACACACACACATACACACACACACACACACACACACACACACAATAAAACAAAATAAAACAATAAAATGAAATAAAATTATTTTTATTTTGGTGCATGTTTTAGTTTGTATCATGTAATAACACTGAGATAAAAACTTCTATGAGTAAAACACACACACACACACTCACACACACACAAACACACACACACACACACACACACACACACTAAATAAACTACTTTTTACTATATAAACTGGTTGATTAGATTATGTGACTCACTCACTAAATGATTCACTGTCCCTGCTGGTGGTTTTCCAATCACATTCAAAAGAATCATTTTATTTTTCTCTGTATTCAAAATGTTACATCCAAAACAATAATCTCATAGCATTACTGACGCAGTTGTAATAACACAAATTCAGACACAATCAGTGTACCATTTCTGCAGGGCAAAGATGATATTTGGTTGTTAGTGCTTTCATTTCACTGGTAACAACTCTAGACCGTCTCAAATCTAATCAATAAATACAGTTCAGATAAATAAGACACGTCTAGAATAATAGGAATTTTAGGAGTTCTGGTCCGGTTTTGGCATTGTCTTTGACATCAGAATGAAGCATCAAAGCAAAAACAATACATTTGGAACATGCAAAAAATGAATGAGATCTGAAAGCTGCAATAAAAGAAAGAGATTGAATTGAATCAACAACCTGAGCTTAGGGAAACATGGAAAGAATGTTTATGTTGTGTGTAAAATGAGCCTTTAAAATACACGAAAACAATCTTCTTTACAGATAAATTATTGAAAGAAAAACTGTGATTCATCCTGACACCGCGGTAGATCCAAGCGCAGGTTCTTTAATAGCTCTTGAGGTGATTTGTAATAGACTTGAGCACACACTCAGCATTCAAAAACACATTTTAGACGGAACGAAAGAGCATGGGGTTGCTTACAAAATACGTTTTTGCTGCTGTCTACTTTTGTCAACATCTCCCAATGAACTGCCACCTTGAAATGATCCTGAGGTATATTTGCGCAAGACTGTCTTCTGAAGTACAATAACACTACATTAAGGTCTTCCATGAGGAACCTCAGCCATCATCCCTTTCACTCACACATGGCCATAACGCACAGTGACATTCACTGCATCGCTCTGAGAAAAAAAAAAAAAAAAGTAGGCAGCGTGACCTCCTTTTCGCGCTCATTCTGCAGAAATATTGTCTGACCCAAAGCCACTTGACATAAATAAAGTTCAAGCAGAGCATCCGTTCATCAAGTAGCTGATTGCTCTGCTTGGCTTGCTTAACCTCAGGCTTGCGCAATTAGCGCCTCTTACGTGACATCTTCTTAAACCTTCAGGATTGAAAGAGAGGAAGTCTGCACAAGAAAACGCTAAATGGGGATTTATGGTTGTTTAATATTGCACTACTCGATGACGCACTTGAGGTCTTTTCAGACTTTCAATGTGGAGTACAGCAGTGGTTCTCAACTAAAAAAAAAGTATTAAAATACACTGATTACATTATATTGTAAATATTTTAATAAAGATATTTTTCAAAAATAAAAATTCTGAGAAATTCTAAACTGAGGAAAAGTAAGATTTCAGTATATATCATTATTATTGTCATTATATACAGTGGTGTAAAGTGTAAACTAATTACAAATACTCAAATTACTGTCATTTAATTACTGTAAATTGTTTTTCTCAGGAATTGTAATTCACTAGTTTTAAAAATGTGCACTTTTACTTTCACTTGAGTACATTTTTAGTGCCGTATCTGTACTTTTACTCCACTACTCTCCTTTAACCTGCAGTCACTACTTTATTTTTTTTTTTTTTCAGAAAAATCTGTCCTGTCATTCCTGTTCATTCAAATCGCACATACTGTAGAGAGTCATCATAATGAACTACCTCAAGATATGGGCGCTTGTAAATGCAGCAAACTGTTTGGAAGCATTAAAAGTGTCCAAGATGTCCAAAATCTTTACACGCACTGACCCAGAGACTATTTAGATGCATGTCACTGATGAGAACATGACAGATGTTCACTGTATGATGATTGAAATGGCCTTAAACACCCACTAGGCACAAGATGTCAACATGACGTCAGATTGACAATATACCCTAACGTCCTGGGGACGTTGCATTTTTTTTTTAAAAGAAAAATTTGATTGACGTCAGAACTCAATGTCAGGCCGACATCAAGGTCGAATGTCTAACCTAAAACCAACCAAATATCAATGTCTGATTACAAAAATTACAGTGTTTGACGTCAATATGACTTTGGTTTAATATGTTGGCTCGCCGTTGGATTTTGGTCACTTTCTAACAACCTGCATCAATGTCATTTGACTTCATTATTGGACGTCAAAATAATGTTGTCTTTAGACTGGCTAGGCCAGCTAGATGTTGAATTTTGGTCACCTGACATCACAACCTAAATCTAACCTAATATTAATGTCTTATGACGATGTGTGCCTTCTGAGCAATAACTAAATGCACTACAGAATGTTACGTTTACACACATCCACAAATTACCTGTAAATGCATCAGCTTTTCACAGCGTAATACTCACTACTCACTACTCTTGAGTAATTTTAAAAGGTCTACAGCAGATACTTTTACTCGCATTACATTTTTAGGTAAGTAATGATACTTTTACTTAAGTATGATTTTTCAGTACTCTTTTCACCGCTGATAATATCCAAATTGTATTATTATTATTATTATTATTATTATTATTATTATTATTATTATTATTATTATTATTATTATATACAGTATATAAAGTAACATTCATTAAATATTATAAAAGATTATTTAAATTTACATCAGGCTGAATCTTATTCATGTCACTATATTCATATATTTGTTTCTTTTTAAAGAATCAAGCAAACCCAGTCTAAAAGAGACATTATGTGTGTCCCAAATTGCATACTTATGCACTATTCTACACCATTCTGTAGTATAAATAGTGTAAGTAGTGTGTTCAAACTGAAAACTCCAAAAATAATAAGTGCACTTTAATTACTCGGATGATGCACTTATTCAACTGGTAAAATGAAGAGCAAAATAATGGACAAACTTGACCCCTGCTGCTTTGCTCACGTAGCGGAAGAGGTGGAGCTATCGGGCGCACAATATTACATACATTTTCTTTTTAAAATCATTTTTATACACTATCTGAAAAAAGTCTTGTTGTCTATCCAAGTTTTAGGAACAACACATACTGTAACAACCTGACTTCTAGTTGATCATTTGGTATCAAAAGTGGCTTATGAAAGGCAAAGGCCTCTAGATTACGCTTATTTTACCAAGATATATGATCATGCCTTGATTTCTTTAAGACAGTAAGGTCTGGCTTATCTCAGATAACAGTATTGTCACTTAACAGAAATAATGTACAGTATAGAATATAAAGTTTTGGTGCAGTGGAAAAAAAAATATTTAATATTGTGTATGACTCCTATGAGCTTGGGGGACTGCATCCATTCATCCCAGCAATGACTCAAATTTTATTTACTTATTAATAAAGTCATCTGGAATGGCAAAGAAAGTGTTCTTGCAGGACTCCCAGAGTTCATCAAGATTCTTTGGATTCATCTCCAATGCCTCATTCATCTTACCTCAGACATGCTCAATAAAGTTCATGTCTGGTGACTGGGCTGGCCAATCCTGGAGCACCTTGACCTTATTTGCTTTCATGTGGAGACTAAAGTATGGGAAGAAGCACTATGCTGCTGAAGAATTTGCCCTCTACTGTGGTTTGCAATGTAATGGCAGCATGAATGTCTTGATACCTCAGACTGTTGATGTTGCCATCGACTCTGCAGATCTCTTGCAAGCCCCCATACTGAATATAACTTTGAACCATGATTTATCCTTCACCAAACCGGACTGGTTTCTATGAGAATGTTGGGTTCATTCAGGTTCCAATAGGTCTTCTGCAGTATTTGTGATGATTGGGATCCAAATCAACAGATGATTCATCAGAAAAAAAATCGATCTTTTGCCACTTTTCCAAATGACCAACTAGAAGTCAAATTATTATTTGTTGCTCTTACAACTGGGATCAACGATCATTTAAATCATTTGAAAAAAACATCAAAATAGTGAGAACATTCATTTTACTGTAAATGGAGCCTTTAAGTACATCAACACAATCTTCTTAATAGATAAAAATGTTTAATTATAAACCATGTTTATTTTTTCATTCATTCAAAGTAGTATTATATATTTTTAAGAATATTTAAATTGATTTTTGTCTGTGAACTAACCAAAGTCAAAGGCCAAAACATCGCTGAAACCACCAAGAAATCCACCAAGAAAAAGCACTGATACATTCAAAATCTTTAGTGTTCAAAAATACAGACGACTCCCTTAGATTTGGAACAACATGGCAGTAAAACATGTCAGAATTGTCTTCTTTTTTTGTCACTATCACTGTAAGCTTAGACATTGTTGATTAAGCTTATTAAACAGCCTGTTTGGCTCATTCCTGCTGGTTGCCGAATCTTCCTTCTTTTTTTTTCATCAAACATTAAGAAGATTCCCTCCTGTTCTCATCAGCCCTTCCCTTCTCGTCTACACACCAGGCACATCCTCTGTCTTTCTTCTTCTCCTCCCTCCTCTGCCCTGAAAACCCTGCTGTGCTTCTGGAATTGAGACTTCCAGGCTCACCGAGAGACTCTGCTCACCTTGCGCAACAGACTCCTGTCTCTTTAATTGGCCTCACTGATGATACGAGGTAAACAAGGCAACACATATGCCTGCTTTTTCACTTAAATGAGAAGTCCTATCATTATTTAGCCAGCTTCAAGTCATCCCAGACCAGTTGCTGTGGCTTTTGTTGAGCAAACAAACAACAATCGCTAAATTTTTAAATTGACCAAGCTACAAAAGCCACAAAAAAAGACAAAAAAGGCCCATAAAAGTTTTACAAATAGCTTGTGCGCTACATTTGAAGTCTTCTAAGGTTGAACTGAAAATGATCAAGAAACCTCCACTGTGACTCCTACATCAAAAATGATGCAACAGCCCGCATGCCATTATTGACTCAAAATGACTTGGGGTGTAATTTTTAAACAACAGCAAAGTAAAACAACTTAAAGTTTTTGTTAAAGAAACATTACATGGCTGCACAAATATAGTATGGGCTCTGTTAGTTAACATTGTCACTTTGGTTGCCAAGTACTCTCATATGCCTATAGACTCAAGTAATACTGTACACAACAAAAACTTTTCAAAAAAAGAATCATGTTAATTTACCCCCTAAACACGTTTACCTTGATTTGCACTAGTTTGCTTCCTTTGTATTAACAACCGAGTGCTTCATTCATTCATTCATTCATTCATTCATTTGTTCACTCCTATTAAGCTTTACATAAACTCTTGTTTATCCAGCCAACCTTCTGTCTAGCTACAATCCAATTTGCTCTTTAAGATCTCAAAACTCAGGGTAGTACCCAGAATGGCAAAGTCCACTAAAGGAGGTAGAGCCTCCACATTTATGACTTCTAGAGGTATCCGGAAAAGATTAATTGAATCATTCATATTGTGTTTGTCCATAAAATGGTAGACAGAGGGCATATATAAAGTTTAATAGTTTATGTTTAATTTAGCAATCACATTATTGTACCCCAAAACACCTTTGCACTCATTTACATTTATTTGCTTCCTTTGGATTATTTAACAACTATGAGCTTCATTTGTTCGTTTGTTCATTCATTGATATTGTGTTTGTCCATAAAATGGAAGTCAATGGGCATATATATACAGTTTAATTTTGTACAATTTAGCATCATGTTTTTTTTTTTTTTTTCCACAAAAGAAAAAAAATTATACATTTTAAAATTAATGTATGGAATTGCATAATAGTGTGTAAATTGTTACAATATTTATTTAAATATTTATTCAATTATAATAGTTAAAGGCATTATAATATATAATTATATAAATATTTTATTATTCCTGAGTTTACTAATCACTCAAAGCTTGCAAGTCATGGGAGTAATTCAGTACTTATTACATATTGGTATATTTCATTTGAAATTATAACATGCTGTATATACAGAGGCTGATTCACTAAGCTTTGTTACTCAGCTTGTGCCAGTGTAAATCCACTTTTGACTTCATTTTGGGATTTACTGTACTAGACAGTCAGTGAAACAAAATTGGCAAAAAGTCATTAAAACAGTTATCTAATGGCACATGCGTTTTAGAAGTTTCTCTTTTTAGACAACAAAATGTTAAAGTATATAGACACTTTCGGGATTTACTACAAAAAAGCAGATCAAATTTCCAATGAAAAAGTCTGGACACACTCTGTTACCTTTTCAATACGTACATAGAAAGAATGATAAATTCTGGGATATAAAATAGTAACCTGGAACATTTTTAATTATTTACAAACTATGTGGAAGAAGGCAGTGCCTTTACTGAGTAATAATCACATAGAAAATGTCAGAATAGTTTCTGTTTTGATGAGCTTGAACTTCAGGGGACCGTTCTTTGTACCTCACTTAAATGGTCTATGATTTGGCAGATCCTGGATCTGTTCATCTTGATAACTAATCTCTGGCTAATTTGGTTCTTCAAACAAGTTAACATCAGGTTGAAATGTCTGGATGAAGTAATCTGAGATCGCTACATGTTGTTAAGGGCCTATTGATCCTCGAAATCATAATCAGAAATGCAACGATCGGCTGATGACACAGCATCGTAATGACAACCTCTGATTAAAACTCAATTATCTAAGTGAACAAAATTACATAAAATTAGCAGCAATTTGTTAAATATGACACATAATAACTTTCCACATTTGTTGTGAGCTGCAGGCTTTAAACTTTCATGTGTCAAGAATATTCATCATGTATTTCAATGCATATCAATGTATTTAGTTCTACATTTACAGAAGATTTTTTTTATGATAGCAGTCTAGGCCTACTCAAGTTACTCAAATTAATCTGCGTTAGGAATAACTGTATAAATAAATTTTGCATCAACAAAGTATATTGATATCAGTAAAGAGATCAATCACCAGCATATTAGCAATCAAAACACGTGCATGACTGCATAAATTATTATGCTTTTTTTTTTTTAAAGTCAAATATTATGCATGCAAGCAAAAAAGTTCATATTTATAATATTTTACACTTACACTTTGAACCACCAAGTGACAGTTTTTACTTTTGCTTCAGAGTGCAGATTGCATAAGTTTTTTAAATATATATATATATATATATATATATATATATATATATATATATATATATATATATATATATATATATATATATATATATATATATATATATATATATATATATACTGTATAGTTAAAAATATATATTTACTATTTTCCCAAGTGTATATAACTTCTGTACGAAATTATCAGCATTTGGTGCATACTTTCAGTTTTATCTTTGCTTGAACTGACCCAATATAATCCTGATTATATGAAATGAACCTGCTTCTACACAGGTTTGAGCTACGAGAACTGTTACTATGACAACAACTCTCAGATGAGTTTTGAAGAACGAAACGATCCTGGATCATGTCAAATCGTCAATATCCAAATACAGCTAATTGAGTACGAAAAACAGACCCCTGAAGTTGTAAGACTTCTATAATAAAAAAAACAAACAGGTTTTGCTATGAAAGCATCAGTTTGTGTGGTGTTGTATGATGCTATTTTATTTACTTCCTGACAAAATCAGGAAAGAATTAAGCTTTATTTTAACTGCATCTCACAGTAATGGGCTCCAATGCCATTCATTGGTACTGTCTTGCTTGATATAGTAGCCCTTACTAACATGATCCAAATAAAACTATAGTCCTAATTTCCCCAGATTTCCATCATTTGGTCAGTAATGTCTATAAGGTATACAATAGAGAAATAAAATATTTACCCATAGTTAAAAAAAAAACTAAATCTAGTAGCCTATAAAATATGCAGATATTAAGATATTAATATGCCACAGAGTATTGTTGCTGACCATGTCCATCCTTTTATAACCACAGTGTTCCCATCTTCTGAAAATGCGAAATGTCATAAAGCACGAATCATCTAAGACTGGTCTCTTGAACATGACAGTTGGTTCACTGTACTCAAATGTCCTCTACAGTCACCAGTTCTCCATTCAATAAAGCATCAATGCTATCATGTCAATATAAACTAAAATCCCTAAGGAATATTTCCAGTACCTTGTTGAATCTATGCCATGGAGGATTCTGAAGGCAAAAGAAGGTCCAACCTAGTACTAAAAAGTTGTACCTAATAAAGTGGCCGGTGAGTTTAATATTCTATAGCATCCCATTTAAAAGGTCATTTAATAGATTGATTTGTGAGGGGTGTACTCATATATGCTGAGCTTTATTTGATAATTTAATTTTAATAATTTTTTTGTAAACCAACTTCTCAATTGACATTGTAAATTAATTTTAAAAATTGGAATAGTAGGTCATTCATTTTAGAACACATACATATGAATAATGAATGATAAACATACATATGAATTTTAATTTTCCAGGTTATTTCTCCTTTACCTTCTAAAGTTGCATGCATTGTTCTCTTATACTGATACTGCAGTACATACTTTATATAAAATCTTCCATACTGTACATCTGATTATTTCAGTGTTCCCACAAAGTCACTGTTTCAAATTCAATCAACGTCATCATTTTGTCTTCTATACACTCTCCTATCTACTTAAAGCAATAGATGAAAAAGAAAAACAGCTATTCATTATTATCATCGTTTTAGTCTGAAGTCATAATGTATAGGCATGTGAGGCGTTTAGTTCATAACATATTTTGTTTGTCTTTGAATGGAGATTAATCTTCCCTTTGTGCTAATTATTCAGAGAGGGTTGCAGTGCAGCTGGCAGAGTCAGATTGAAATGATTTCTCCTGACTTTAAAACCATTATAACAGGTTTTCTGAAGCTCTGCAGCCTCAAAAGTGAGCATATCAAACAACATCCGTTAATGAAATTACTGTGCTGCGTTTTAAGCCATTATGTGACATTGATATGCTTGCAATTTGATGATAAAGGCTGCGATAGATAGAAGAGGAAAGAGCTGTGTGTGGTGTGTTTCGAGTGAGCGCTAGAGCTCTGGGGGTGGCAGAGAGAAAGAGATCATACGGCATAGAGGATGATGTTTTTGGGAGTGATACAAAGGCTACAGCATTTGAGGATGTCTCCAGAGCTCCAGCATCAGTTTGAGAGAGAGGGATAAATATGAACTGATGGAAACCAAGGTCCCAGCGGCATGTGAAATGTGCTATGCTGTTTATAGTGTAAGGATGGTGCCAGTCGAAGAGGCAAGCATTTTTTTTTTTTCGTCTTCCAGAGCTGTTCTTGGGGAGGTGAATCCCAAAAGGGTGAATCCCAAGTATTTGTTTTAATGTTGGAAAAGCTGTACAGGCCATTTTTAGCAATACAGTACAAGTAAATTAACATTTTGAGGTTCTTTCAATATAGCTCAGATAAAACAATCATGCAGCATATGAGTGGTTGGGGATGGTTGTAGCTCTTACAATGCTAGTTTGCTCAGAAATTAAAATAATGCTAATTGCTCACCCTCATGTCGTTCCAAAACCCCTAGACCATAGAAAATATTTTTGGTGAAATTTGACTGCTGACTCATTCTTTATCAATTTTTCGGAATACATCTCTTTTGGCAGAACTGTCATGCTGTGTTCACACCAGATGCGGAATGTGCAAATAAATGGTGCTATTCACACGAAAATAGACACATGAACATTTTGAGTTTACTTGCTTCATTCATGCGTCAAATTCACTTCACAATAGGCGCGGATTTGGGCAGGGCTCCTTCCTGCACAGTGACTCTAGCTTCATTGATAAATGGCTAACATGGATTTTAATGACAGAATAGCTGTATTTACCCAGCAGGCACAAGACGTCAACATGACTTCACTCTGACAATGTACCCCAACGTTGTGGAAATGAAAATCGGGTTGACGTCAGAGCCCAACGTCAGGGCAATGTCAATGTCCAATGTCCAACCTAAAATGTACATAAAATCAATCAAATATAAACGTTTTATCATGTTACACCTTGACGTTGTGTGGACGTTACCACTACTACATCTTTCAGACATTGGATTTTGGTCACTTTCCAACACAACCTAAAATCAACCAGATATGAACTTCAAGATTTCACACTTAGCTGATGATTGATTATAAAGCTTGTTTGACATGCTGTCCCGGGAGAGAGCCCTGAGCTCATAAAATCCTTGAGCCTGGGGCTCCCTCGCATTTGCAAGAAGAGAGGGAAGTTTGACCTCAGGTAGATCGCAAGAACTCCCCTGCTGTAGTATCTAATGAACAGATAGTGATTGCTCTTAAGAGATAACTACTTACTAGGAGCATGTCTACAGTGCTGATTTGGATTAGTCAATTAACTTAAGTTGCATGTTTATTGATGGTGAGAGGAAACCGAGGAAACTCACGTGAACACGGGCAGAACGTATAAACTCTGCACAGAAACGTCGGCTGGCTTGGTAAGGACTAGAAACAGTGACGTTCTTGCTGTGAGGCAACAGTGCTAACCACTGGGCCACCGTGCCACCCATCTAGGAAAGGCGGAGGAGTAGGGGTTGAAGGGGGGATTCTTCAAAATGAAGATGGCCATTATATGGATCTTAAGGTATTTAAAGTGGCTTAGGAATCATCTGATTGGTGAATCATAAAATGAATAATACGGGCCGGCTGCAAGCAATCATAAGCGCGTGATCCTCTCGAAATTAGTTTATAAATAAGTGAAGTTTCATAAACTAATTTCGAGAGGAGCACGTGATATGATTGTGCACCGCTGGCCACTCATCCGTAATCAGTAATAATCCAATCAGAGTGATCCTAGCTTAGTATAAATGGATCACTTTCTCCTCAGTGCACTACCTTCATTTTGGAAGAATCCCCCCTTCCACCCCATCTCCTCCTTTTTCTCCCCTTCTAAAGGGGGAGCGATCGAGACCTACCTGATCTCGGTTCTCCTGATATGCTTCTAGACCGGGCGGGAGCCCTGGGCTCAAATATCTCCGAGCTCAGAGTTCTCTCCCGGGACAGCATGCCAAACCTGCTATAAGTGCCAAGCATATCTAAGTGGGAACTCTTGGAACTTCACATAATGTGACATCGTTATTGGATGTCAAAATAAGGTTGTCCTTAGACACTGGCTAAACATTGAATTTTGGTCACCTGACGTCATGACATAAATCTAACGTTGTATGATGTTGTGTGCCTGCTAGGTATGTGCTTTAGGAATGCTGAAAATAAGTGTATATTCATTCGGAGTTGACTAGATCCTTTCAAAGGTGCACCCAGCTCTGTGAGTTCATCAACTCCTTTAGAATCTATACCGGGATGGAGGCTTTCAGTGGTGCTTCCAACTGAGCTGAGCCCAGTTTGATGAACTGTTTGGTGCCGGCAAGCTGATTTCCCCTTGGGACACCAACAACAGGCATTACATCATAATCACTTCCCTACAAGAGCAAGCTAATGATTGGTTAATGTGGCGCAAATGTTCGCTGAAGTTTATAGTTTCCAACTCTAGCGATTCCAACTCTTTAAAATGACTTCACATGTAAATCACTCACGCTTGATGCTTCATCCATGTCTGGTGTAAATGCAGCATTAGTCCTAGAATTAGGTGCTAGAGTAAGTGGAAATGTTTTTTTTTTATGGACAGAAAAGAGTGAAATGTGTTTCTACAGTTGGTTTGTCATGCCCACTCACCTGTGGACTTTTTTTGTAAGAACATTTCTTGTACAAATGTGCAAAGCTAGTGCAGTGTTAGTTAAAGTGTCAGAGAGATGAAAGAGTGCATTTTCTTTATTGTTGTGTGGTGAGGGCGCCAATGATTTCACCAAGTAGAACATGTTCCTGAATTAACATCTATGTTGACCCTGAAAAAAAATTAATCAGCCAATCAGAATGGGAATAATTTACAGTTAAGGTTGGGTTTAGGGGTAGGGAATATGTATGAATTACATTTTCAAACCAAAATGATTTTTCAGGTTCAACATAGATGTTAAACAATGATATAAGTGGTGGGGGGAGGGGTCCTGTTTTTATTCACAAAGATTCAGGTGATCTCGGAAGAGATGGGTTTTTAGTTGTCGCTTGAATGATACCAGTGAATCAACAGTCTTTGTGGGAAAGGAAAGATTATTCCACCAGCATGGAATATTGAATAAAAAGGTTTTGGAAATAGACTTATAGTCTCTGTGCAATGATAACACAGCAAGGTAGACAGCAAAGTTCCCAACTCAAAATCCAAAAGAATACAAAAAACATCCTCAAGAGTCATATACTTGTGGACATGCGAAATATACTGACACTGATAAGAAGACAATTTTATTTGTTTAAGTTGTGATTTTTGTTGTACTATATGAGCACAAAAATATTTTGGTACATTAATATTTTATCTGAACCACTGAAGGCATATGGTTATGGTATTTCCGCATTGTTACTGAAAGAGTCGTGAACTTTACTGTTCACGGAGATTGAGGGAGCCTGCAAATTTGATATGAAATATATGAGAGATCTACAGAGTGGATGGTAACATCAACAGCCAGAGGTATCAAGACATTTGTACTGCCCATTACATTACAAATGCCTGAAAGCAAAGAAGGTCAAGGTGCTCCAGGATTGGTCAGCCCAGTCACCAGACATGAACAATATTAAGCATGTCAGGGGGTAAGATGGAGGAGGCCTTGAAACCAAAAATTCCTGCAAGAACACTTTCTTTGCCATTCCAGATGACTTTATTAATATGTTATCTGAGTCATTGCAGAGATGTTTGGATGCAGTCCGCCAAGCTCATGGGAGTCATACACGATATTAATACTTTTTCCACTGCACTATGACTTTATATTCTATACTGTACATTATTTCTGTTAAGTGACAAGACTTTTGTCTCAGCAAAGTCAGACCTTACAGTCAGAATTATAAATATCAAGGCATGATCATATTTTATTTTGGAAAAATAAGCGTAATCTACAGGTAGTGTACAGTACAATGTACCTCATGATAAAAAATTCACCGTTCTCATAATCATCCACAGTCTTTTCTATTTAGTATTCGCTGAGGTCGTCAACATTGGCGCAAACTTTTGCAAGAAAGTTGTACTAAACAGAGTGTGTTGTTAATTAGTCAAATCAAACTTCGGATTTATGGCGACGTCTGTAGATGATGTCCCAGAGATTAATCTAGTGCCACGCCGATCATGATAGATGCTAATATCAGGCAATTATCGTTCATATAATTCAAGTACAGCTCCCAGAGAAACGCTGACTGTGGGAATCAATCCCTGTGATGAATGATAATGCCTCTTTATTCAACATAGCATCTGCCATTGTTCTTTTTATGAGCTATGAGTTATACCTACGGCCGGGGATATTTTGTACACGCTTAACAGTTTAATCATGCTTGGTCGTTCTCTTCTGCAAATTTATCATACCCCATTTGTACATTACGGAAAGTGTTTGTGAGTAAATTCCGGTGCCACTGCTTCATATACATTAAAGCGAGTAGTTTTCCAGCGTCACTGAAAAAGCCAATTTCTCAGTGTTTTATGAAAAGAACCCCTCCCTGGATGGCATATTATTATTTCTCATTACCGACAGAGTTAACCACCAGGGGATTATGTTTGGAAGAGCAGTGCACTTAGGCGATTGACTTCCCTTGCTCTCTCTCTTGCTGGAATTGATTACGTTTGTTCTCCCACCGTTTCTATTTAATCTCAAACTCAAAATGCATTGACCCCAATTTCCATGAGAAATACTCTGTTAATGGCTGTGGCCATGTGGCAGGTTTGGGCCACTTTTAACACAAATGAATACTTAATTTGCAAATTACACCTGCAAAGAGACCGTGTGGATATTGCGTTACACAATAGCAATAACAGTGGAGTGTGTCGCATTATGCAAATGTGGCCCTACAGATCAAATGCATACATTGATCTGTCAGATTAATGATTGTGAGTGGTAAATGAGGCAGATTTTGAATGTGCTGATGGAAGCTATGTATCGTTTAAAAAATATTATTTCTGTACTAATTTAGAAATTCAGAAATTCAACAGCTTGAAGTGCGTGACTAAATTGTTATCCCACCTGTTAAACTGTAATTATTTTTCCAATATTTCCCAAGCGCTGTTCAACAGAGAGAAGATAATTGCTGCACATTTTAAAACAAATTTATTTGTCTTTGTTATGAAGACAATAGATAATATTATATTAGTTTTTTTACAAGATAGAAATATTCAGATTAAAGTGTAATTTAAATGCTTAACTAGGTTAATTTGGATAAGTATGCAAATTAGGTTAGTTAGACAAGTCATTGGTCAACAGTGGTTTGTTATTTAGCCATTCAAAAAAAGTATATGTACAGTATGCATGTATATTATTCATTGATTCATTCAGTTTCCTTTGGCTTAGTCTCTATTTTAGAAGTTGCCACAGCAGACTGAACTGCCTATTATTTTTATTATTATTATTATTATTATTAATTTAATATATATATATGTGTATATATATATATATATACATATATATATATATATATATACACATATATATACATACATACATATATATATATATATATATATACATATATATATATATATATATATATATATATATATATATATACACACATATATATATATATATATATATATATATATATATATATATATATATATATATATATATATATATATATATATATATATATAAATACAAAAAAGAAAAATCTATATTTTTTATTTCAGCCAAACTTATAGAAACAAGACTTCCTCTTTTATTTGTTTATTTTCCTTCAGCTTAGCTTTTATTTATTAGAGGTTGCCACAGTGAAATAAACCACCAACTTATTCAGCATACGTTTCAGGCAGCGGATACCCTTCCAGCTGCAACCAAGTACTGGAAAACACCCATTTACACTTACATTCAAACACCTACAGTCCGGCCAATTTACTTTATTTAATTTTCCACCATCTTGCAATGAGGTGACAGTGCTAACCACTGAGTCCCCATGCCGCCCCAAATAACGCTTTCTCCAGAAGAAAAATATATTTAACTTAATATTTTAATTTAACTTTGCTCTGGAAGACAATATATACAGTGAAAAGCCCTTGCTTTGATAAACATCAATTAAAAATATTTGAAAAATAATTTGAACAAACATTATACTAATAATATTCCATTCAACTATAGTTCCAGTAACATCAAATCAAGTTTTGTTCATTTTTCATGTAACAGAAAGCCGAATACCATTCCAGAATGAATGACAAATTTGCAGTGGTGGAAAGAGTACTGAAAAATCATAAAAAAGTAAAAGTACTATTACTTTTAGTCAAATATGTAGTGCAAGTAGAGTAAAAGTATCTGTTGTAAATCTTACTCAAATTATGAGTAAAAAAATAGCCCTTTAGAAGTACTCTGGAGTAGTGAGTATTATGCTGTAAAACATTGATGTGTTTACATGTAATTTGTATATGAGTGTGTAAACGTAACATTCTGTAGTGCATTCAGTTAATGTTTAAGGCTAATTCATACAGGTCATCAATTGTAGACATCCTTTAATCTTCCCATCAGTAATGTTCATCTAAACAGTCTCTGAATCATTGCGTGTAAAGATTTTGAAACATTTTGGACACTTTTAATGCGTCCAACAATTCAGCTAAGGTTGCTAAAAGACCACTAACCAAATACCAGTCAGAAATAAGGAATATGTGTTTAAAAATAATAAAATCCCAAAAAAAAACTATTGCATTCCCGAATAAGTAAGCATTGGTTAACCTGTTAGCCAGCACTCATTTCTGGGGATTTTCACCATCCTAAATTTAAACAGTAGCAGTTTTTGACCCCAAATAAAAACTCGGTATCAATGGAAAGAAGACACTTTATACTTTCTTTAATCTATATAAACTTCCCCATTGAAAAACAACTAGCTACAATGGCTGCTTGAGGGTTGTAGCTTTAGACTGATGTATAGTTTTTCAAGATTACTCATGTTCTTTTTGATGTAATCTATTCATAAAACACTAAAGGTGTTATTAGTTAACACTAATATGTTTTTTGGTTGTAAAACGCATATGTTTTGCTACGGTTACGCCTTCCGTCCACACTACCCTGAAGTTATCGAGTGCCAAAAACAGAGCATTTTAAAAACTCTGAAGAGGCGGTTTTGGTTTTAAATAGCTGACATCTGAAAACGGAGATTCCAATCTGACTGGAGCATTTTCTCGATATCAAGTAGCCTACACAAAGTTCAGTCTTGCATCCTTGTCAGTTCATTTACATTTACATTACATTTAGTCATTTAGCAGACGCTTTTATCCAAAGCGACTTACAAATGAGGACAAGGAAGCAATTTACACAACTAAGAGCAACAATGAATAAGTACTAAAGGCAAGTTTCAGGTCTGTAAAGTCTAAGAAGGGAAGTGTTAGGTTTTTTTTTTTTTTTTTTTTTTGTACAGTTAGTGTGATATTCAAAGAGGCAATTGCAGATTACGAAGTGAAGTGGAGTTCAGACTTTGCAAGTTTGATATAGAAAACAAACTCCAAAGGACACATCGGGTAAAAGAAAACAGTGTACTTTATAATGTCATTTAAATCACTCTGTTTCAACAATGTTTATCTCAACAATAAGATGAAAACATTATATAAGGAACTGCCTATTTTCATTCTGATATTAAGTCAATAAGTTAATCACTCACAGATACCTGAATAAATGGTTCCAACTAATTGGAGCTGCAAATTAAATAAGTTGCAAGTTTAATGAAATTATCATTTTTGTTCAATTTGTGTAACGATTCAATGACTCACTCAAAAAAAAACAGTTTACATTTATTTTTCACTCAATCAAAAGAGGAAATTGTTTAATCAAATTATTTGTCATTGAGATGCTACCTTATAACATGCAGAGAAAGTGATTGAAATAAAAATAAAACTTCCCTCCACTAATAAACGGACTATAAGTCTATTTGGAAGCACTTCAGGCTATAATACACCATCAATGCTGTACACATCAATCTAATATAGTCTAGAACATTTTTTGTGTTGAAAGCAGAAATAAAGATGGCATTAAACAGTTTTGGTGTATAAATGGCCTTTATACCTTAAATAGACATCAGAGCAGAATATACTGTAAGCCAATAGGTGATTTCACATTGCTTCCATTTCCTCTTTTCTTTCTTTTTTTTCCAAGATTCTGTACTTTTGTATTATACTGTGTGTATACTGTGTGTATTTTTGACATTTAAACAGGTTAGTGTACTAACTGATAATTTGATCCAGGTAACGTAACCAGGTGATCCATGTTTTCCCACATTGCCATAAAGCAAGCATTTACGAAGTCACAAAGCTACTGATCATGGAAAACGTTGATTAGATTCACAGAAAGAGATTCCCTGGAGGGAAAGCGAGATGGGTATATGGAGCGATGTCTGCTGCATGATGAGAAACCAGACAATACTGACGTCAGAAGGAATTTCAAAGTCAGACATAAATATAGTATGCCTGTTCCACTCAGACATTTCTTCACACCAGCGCTCTTGCATTTAGAGGAAAAATATGAAAACCTGAACCACAATTGCACTATACTTTATGACAAAACCCCAAAGCAAATGGAATCTACAAACAAATTACGCTTGACCTTTTCTCAGAAGCATATTCACTATTCTTAGCCTCTCTCGCAATTACTTTTAACCTCATCCCAAAGTCATTTACATTGGATGTGTAAGAATAATAAGAGCGTGAAATAAATTAAGCTTTCCAACCACACTGCTCCCAATTACAGTATCTAGGGCAAGAGACGCAGTAACAATTAGGCTCACAAGTTTTTTGCGAGATTAATAGGCGAGTGTTGCCAAACATTAAGACTGCTGTATAGGGATTACTGTAAGTCGTATAGTCTGTTAGAGCAATAACTTTAAGTTAAGCAAAGTATTAAAGTATTCGATGTGCTAAGCATTAAACCTTTGACACTTATGTCAAAGCTACAGCTAAGGATAATAATGTTACTTAAGAACTCTGCAAAATTCAAAAGCAAAAGTTGCTGCAATACAAACCGATTAAATTAACTTAATTGTTCTTACACAGCTAAGTGGATTGAACATAAAATTAGTCATTTAAATCAAAAAGTAGTCCCAAAAAACTCCAGTATTGTGTTGATTCAGCTCATTTTAAGTAAGATTGAACAAGCATCAAAAATTATTTTCTGAGTGGGTGAGACAGTATCAATATTTAAAACAGTAGCAACAAATTAAAAAGACCACTAAAAGGTGAGGAGTGCCACCTTTAACGTGGCATTGAGACAAAAAAAAAAAATTTGAACTCCAATTTAATCAGCTTCAATTGTGTCAATGACTATGAAAAATAAGACCTCACCAGTTCGCACTTACAGATAAAATATGCATATTTGGCATGCTGTCCGGGGAGAGGGACAGAAAGACACCCTAACTCGTAGTATTACCCTTGTCAGGATAGAGAGATAGATAGGGGTCAAAGCACAGTGTCTTGATCCTCCACTCACCCCCTCCGCTCCAATTAATGAAGGAATCAGTTTTAAAGTGTAGAGTTGGGCTGGTGGAGGGATGCTGAAAGTCAAGAGAACATGGAGGTAGGACATGTTTGACTATTTACACTTACCAGCCATTTTATAGGTACACCTGACCAACTTCTTGTTAATGTAAATGTATAATCAGCCAATCATATGGCAGCAGCTTAATGCATTTAGGCATGCAAACATGGTCAAGATGACCTGCTGCAGTTCAAACCGAGCATCAGAATGGGGTAGAAAAGTAATTTGTTGTCAGAGGAGAATGGCCAGACTGGTTCGAGCTGATTGAAAGGCAACAGTAACTCAAATAACCACTCGTTACAACTGAGCAGGGCAGGAGTGAGACTTCTTTTTAGCCCTGGAAATTCAAGCCTTAGACCGGCCCATCTCAATTCAGGACTGACTATATTAAAATAACGTCATTTCCAATTCAGTTTCTAATGAAACAGCCGCTTCAGAACCTTAAATGTTTTTTATAATAATGAGAAGATTAAAGAGTAGCTAAATCTCCAACACTATTCTTTAAAAAAAATCACAATTTCCTTTTGTGCAATATCTGAATACTGTGCAAAATTCTTCATAGATATCCAAGTCCTTTGTAACGGCGGTCACACAAAAAATATAAATAAAATATGTACACCTACATAAGTAACCCAAACAGTAGTATATGTCTTAACTATAACACTAAAAATGAAAAAAAGTAATAATAATAATAATTACTCAAATGAGGATCGAATTTGGATCTGTGGGGTCATAACGCAACGTGCTGATAACTCGACCACAATGTCGCTGTTATTCTGGTGCGTTTGGAATAAAAAATAAGCATTGCACTGTTATCTGCAAAACTCTTTTAACCTATTGATAGCTTATTTTTTTTCTCCCTTTTAGATTTCGGATCAAGTTATGTCAGATTTATCAATGTAGTGAATCATCTGATTTTCATTGAGCAGGTGTAATATTTATTAATAATAATTATTTGTATTCTTATTTTCACTAAGGTGCCGCTGTTTGGGGTCGAATGATAGTTACATCATCATTAAACTGCAGGCTGCATTTTGCTCAAGTGGCTGCGAGAAAAAAAAAGAGCTGCGGCAAAATAATGAGTAAAAAGAGTGAGGCTACAGTCAAATAAATAAATAATTAAAGTGTGACTGCTGAGAATGCAAGCAGCTAGGGACACGGATCATCACACCTGGAACTCTCCACAATGCCACAGCCTACCTGAGTGTTGTTGGTGACCATGTCTATGCTTTTATGACCGCAGTGTACCCAAGTACTGATGATTACTTCCAGCAGGGTAACGCATGTCATGAAGCATGAATCATCTCAGACTGGTTTCTTGAGCATGATAATGAGTTCACGGTTCTCAAATGGCCTCCACAGTCACCAGAGCTCAATCCAATAGAGCACCTTTGGGATGATGCTATCATGTCAATATGGACCAAAGTCTCAGAGGAATGCTTCCAGTAACTTGTTAAATCTATGCCACAAAGGACTTAAGCAGTTCTGAAGGCAAAAATGGGTCCAACCTGGAACTGGTAAGGTGTACCTAATAAAGCGGCCAGTGAGTATATATGGGTTTGGTCTTATGCTGATTGGATAACAGAATGATTGACAATAATAAACATATTAAAATTTGTTTATAAAGCCACTGGAAAAGTTTCTGTTATGGATTTTATAGATCGAGCATGTTCACAAGTCAAATCAGATTTTAATTATGAGAAATGACAAATCATACACATTTCAAACACTTTACCTTAAACACTTTACCTTAAACTTTACAATGTAAAGTTCATGTTATCTTTCTTCAACATGCATACTAGCTTGGTTTAATTTATTATATCTTACAATTCTGGAAAAACAATATTAACTCACAACTGCAAGATGTCAAAAATAAAGTGATCATTTACGTATCTACATTTTATAATTCTGACTTTTTTAACAGATTTATGAGTTTACATACAGTTTTTTTTTTACTATTATTTATATGTATTTATTAGTGTCAAGAGAAATAGTCACATTAAATTAAAACAATTTTAAAAATGGCAGAATTTGTAGATAAAAAGTTGACATCTTGAAATTTTGACATTCTATCTCAATTCACAATTATAGGGTGAAGAAAAGTTGTAACAATTGTAAAATGTTGGGATTTTATTTATTTTTTTGTACATTCATACATTTTTATGTATGTTTTACAGGCTTTGTTCACACTGTAAAAAAAAAAGTAAGTTTTTCGATTCCAATCTTTAAGACTGACAGTCATTTTACGAGTGATCTTCTGAAATCCAAACAGTTTGTTGTTGTGCCTTTGCTTCAGTTGCTATACTAATAATGTAAGCAGGCATCAGCACAATGCAAAGAGACTTTCTTATACCAGGACAAAACCGGACATTTGCTGGACTCTGCTTACATTCATCATGTCACAGCAGTGCTGAACTCACAAGATGCATGAAAGGACATAAACAACAGAGACATTTTATGCATTCATGCACACACAGGCTGTGTCCAATACTGCTGACTCATGCACTCATTCACTATTTAGTACATAGTGGATGTCATTTGAAATAAAAAATAACATTAGAATGAATTAAATAAAATAAGACAATTTTGCACACATTACATGACATTACATATGCGTCACATACTGACTCAATGGAAAAAATACTTGAATAAACAAACACATTTGATGAACCGTATTTTGAAATGTGTGTGAGTTCAGGTTATTGACATATAGGCAGTACAAAAATGAAGAAAATGATCAAATTATTTTTAAAAAAAAAATAATACGTAGCTTTAAGACAGATGTAAATATAAAAAATAAAAGGAGGTGACAAACTTTTTTTGTTGTTGTATTTTTTTTAAACATTGCAAAAAAAATGCTTTAATTTAGATGTTTTTTGTATTGTTTCCAGTCTAAATATGTAAAAATTCTTAAAACAAGTAGCATTTTCTAAACAAGCACACATATTGTCTTGTTTTCAGAACTAATATGCCTAAATTAAGTAAACAAGCAAAATAATCTGCTAATGAGGTAAGCAAAATAATCTTAGGTCAAACGGATAACATGGTTGTTTTGCTTGCACCATATTAGTTCTGAAAACAAGACATGTTTTGCTTGTTTAGAAAATGGATTTAAATGAAGATTTATTTTCGATATTTAGACTGAAAACAAGACAAAAACTAAGTAAGATTTTTTTAGCAGTGTATGGTGTGACATACAGTAGCAAAATAAAAATAAAACTTAGAAATGTACACAGTGTAAGACAGTGTATCTTTAGTGTATCTTTAAATAGTGCTATTTATTTATAATAAATTGTTAATACTATTTGTTTTACTCTATGGTGAAGGCATCAGGGGTGTCAAATCAAAGGACAACCAACCTTGATTTTTATAGATGTTCTAAAAAAGTTAAATATGTGAAAAAATATAAGACAAAAACTTAACAGGTGAGTCATACTGTAGGATAGTGAAAGAAGAAGTCTGGATAGGATACAGCCGCAGATCCGCACATCAATATAGCATCACTTTTGTGCCACTGAATAACAATGATATTAATTTAAATAATAATATTTTTACAGTACAGTGACGGTTGAGCTTAGGGTTGGGGGTAGACGGTAATAAAATACAATTAATAGGAAATATAATAAAAAATAGGAATAATACTTCCGGCTGCAACCATATTTGATCAAGCTACAAATATTTTGAATGGGGTCCTTTAACTGATTCATGTTTTACATGGTACTGCATCATTTAAAATTAGCAGATATAGTGTATCATCCGAGGACATGCTTTTCAGTGACAAAATGTATAAGGTTTCAATGTTTTTAGCAATATGGATGAAAAAAATAAACTTTTTATAAACTATTCACTTTTAAAATTGATAAAAAGTGATTTTTTTTTTAACTGGAAATTGATTGACTGATGTAATTATTAATGATTTCACGATTTTCTTTAGATTTATTAGGAGTTGTAATGTACACCCACACCATAAGACAGTTTAAAGACGGTTTAAATTGTTTAGAGATGTAAAAAGTTGTGAAAAAAATGTTAAAAAAATAATAATAATTCATGCACTTCTTGTTATAACAACGGTTGTGTTTATATACATAAACAACCGTTTTTTAACAAGTCCATAAAAATCAAAAAATGTTTAACCATTTACTGCATTTTAAATTATGGCAATACACTCGAAAAATTACATTTGCTGTTTGTTCAAACTGCTTCTTTAAAAAGAGCTAAAACAAAATATAATAGCGACAACAAAATTGTTTTATGTTCAATCCACACAAATTTGTAAAATTAATAAGTTAACTTAAAAATTTTAAATAACTTAAATCATCAGCGATCCAGGCTTGTAGATCGCTGGGAATCATTCACTTTCACTCTGACCACAAATCCTCTCATGCACCTCACACACACCTGTTTTCATTTTACACACAGCTGGGAGCTGCTTAAGGACTGATTTGATAGACTATAAAGACAGCGCACACACAGACGCACATTTTGCTGAGTCTTGTTATACTGTTTTGTAAGCATTATGACGCATTTCTCTTGTAGTGTTTGACCTTTGCTTTGTTTTTTTTTATGTAGTTTGCTACTTGTACCAACCATTCACCTGTTTACTGACCACACTTTGGATTACTCTGAATGCATCTGTTCATTCCTGTTTTGACTCTTGCTTGCTAGATGATTCTCTTAATAAAACTGCATCTGGATCCTCAACTCCGTTGTCCAGCTTCCTTACATTATCGACTGTGTGGTACCCAGCATTTTTTTTTTTTTTTTTTTTTTACAAATGTACAAATTCTATTCATTTTTGTCAAGAGTGACTGTGAAAATGCAACTGTCAACAACCCATTTATTTATTTAATGTATGCTTATTCTAGTTTATGTTGCTGTTTCTCAGACTGAAGGAAAATAAACAGAAACTACTCTGAATCCAAACCTCTTTGAATCAGACGGACTGTGTCATGAACTAAATCTTGATATTTCTATTTATTTAGAGTCACGAAAAAGAATAAACCCATAGACGACGAGAGGCCAATGTTTAGGGCACAGAGCCTGCAGGTTTGTTCGAGCGAGCTGCCAGAAAAGTGTAGAAGAGAGAAAAAAAAAAAGAGTAGAAGAAGTGGGTGAATGTAGACTTTTCCGCTAAAAGGTAACAGCAGTAGGTGTACGACTAAAGTGGCGGGGGGTGAGCGAGCAAAGGTCGACAGTATATTCAGGGAGCAGCAAGTCTCCTGAAGTACCGGGTTCAAGATTGTTTGCCGGTTTTGTAAGGCGAGAGCTTTCGGCAAGATCAAACACATTTCAGAGAAGACTTGTAGAGCAGATTCTCCGTGAATAAGTGTGGGGTATTCATCGGGGAGTGGTGGAGCGCCACGACTTCATCCAGATAATTGCCCAGTGGACCTGAACGAGGGCACAAAACTATAATGCTTTAGCTTAGCAGGGTGGGCTGGTAATTTAAAAGACAGAATAGAAAGCTCGGATAGGTGTCAGATGAGTAAGCCAGTGCTCTTTCTCTCTCTCTTTCTCTCGTGACTAGAAAAGTGTGGATGAAAAATCTGTAAAGTAACTGAAGCCTCTTTGAGTGCTTGAAGATGAAGCCATCTTGTGATTGTATCTTTTTTTACAAGATGATATACACTGAAAAAAGTGTTGCATGCAGAACTGTTGCAAACTATTTAATTGTGTTGAATTTAAACAATCAAATTAAATTAAATAATGTTCAACTTAATTTGTTTGTTTAAATTCAACACAATTAAATTGCTTACAACCACTTAACATACAAAAATTGAGTAAATCCAAGGAATCATCTTTGAATATTTTTTCTTTTTAAGTGTACAGTGACACAAGATCACAAGGCTTATTAGCTTAGAGAGAAAATGCCTGGACAATGTTTTGAAAGGGGAAAAAGGACAAATAATTACATATTGTATATGGAGTGTATATTATATATGATTCATTCATTCAGTTTCCTTTGGATTAGTTGCTTATTTATCAGAGGTTGCCACAGCGGGATAAACCGCCAATTATTTCAGCATATGTTCCAGCCGCAATTCAGTACTGGGAAAAACCCAAACACTCTCTTACATTCACACATGCACTTAAAAACTTAGGGCAATTTACTTCATCCAATTCACTTCTAGTGAATGTTTTTGGACTGTGGGGGAAACACCCAGCAAGCACCTGGAGGAAACCTACTCAAACACGAGGAGAACATGCAAACTTCACACAGAAATGCCAACTGATCCAGTAGGGACTCGAACCAGAGACCTTCTTGCTGGGAGGCGAAAGTGCTGAACTACCGTGCCGCTGTTATTACTTTTAAATTATTATTATTATCATTATTATTAATACTGAGTTTTCAAAATAGATCAATAAATAAAGGCAAATTTCATGTAGCACACCAGCTAATCATCAGTGTTTTTGGCACATTACCTGAAACTTACATTTCTGACAGTGCTTAGCTTTCACAATTCCTAAATTGTTTGTAGAAATATGCAAATATAATATAAAAATATATACAGTGAACCCCAAAAGTATCCACACCCCTGGCAAATTCTGACAAAGTAGCTTTTATTCAAGCAGCAAGATTTTTTATGGTACCAGAAATGACACAGACATCTCCTAAAAGATAATAAGATGATACATATATACATATATATATATATATATAGAGAGAGAGAGAGAAGGGGGGGGGGGGGGGGGAGAGACATCAGCCTTTATTTACAATTGAACAAAATTTTTTAAGTTAGAATTTGCCAGGGGTACAGTATGAATAATTTCGAGCTTGACTGCATATAAAATACCACTGCAAAGCTTAAATGTCAGACCAAAAGTATTTTTTAAATGAGCATTGTTGCTTACTTGCAGTGTTTGTTTTAATTCCCTTTTTTAAACTATGGTTTTGTAAACACTCTCAACATTAGGGCAAATGTCCCCTTTTTGTAATAAAAACAAAAAGGGGAAAATATATATATATATATATATATATATATATATATATATATATATATATATATATATATATATATATATATTTAAACTATTTAACAGAGAATTTGAAATCAATAACATATACTCACAGAAATACAGGTAAACAGCACACCGCTGTAGAAGAACAGTACCACTTCCAAAGGTTCATGTTTGAACCTAATGGTCCATTTCCACTGAGTGGCAAGTACGGTATGGTACAGTTCGGTGAGCTTTCCCACTTTCAAAAGGTACCAAAAAGCGAACCACATCATACAACACCCTTTCCAAAGGGTACCTAGCTCAACAAAAGGGTACAAAAAGACAGAGAGACAGAGAAAGAGAAACGTCACTAACACATGCAACAAGCCAAGAGAATGAAAACACGCGAAGCACCATTTTTAAATACACAGCCGAGACAATAAACTCTAAAAATATATACATAAAGTATGATAACAAGCCATGGTTGACATGAGCACAGGCAAATCTTGTCCATATTTGAACCTGAAAATTACAAAAGCCAACCTTTTAAAAGGGTACGGCCCCAGTGCAGCATTTCTTTTCCTGAGAGAAACCTGCAAATTCATATCCTTAGACATATGCATTAATCAAAGCAATTTAATGCTCTGAAATATATACATTTCATGAAGAGGTAGTAAATCACTTTACATGCTGAGAACCCATTTAAAAAGAATCATTTTATTGATTCACGGTCAGCTCATTTGAATTAAACACTCAATATGTGATGCTTCTGTTCTTAGAACATTAAAAGATTTATGAGAGCTTCTTTCATTTTCTGCAAGACATGCTTAAAATTAGTTATCCATTTCATGTTGTGCCAACTCTCAACAGAAAACTTCTTATCGTCTTAATAATATATGCTTATATATGCATCTATCTGTATATCTATTGCATCTGAGATCATGCGATTGAAAGAAGAAGAAAAAATAAATAAATCACTCTACAGACATTTGAAAAACATCAAAATATTTTTTTTCACTATATCTGCTTTAGTTTTGAACATATTCTGGAAGATTACATCACTTGAATCAAAACATCTTTTATGATTCAAACTAAATTGTGTATACATGCCCTTTCAGAATTTTTTGATATGGACACTAATTTTTACCGTCAAGAATGTCAAAAGAGCATTTTTTTTATGGAGCAAGATAAAAGCTGCAATGGCAATATTGTCCTTTGAGACTGTCCTGCCCAGGTCAGAGACACTGTATGTGGGGTATTTGATCTCAATCTAGCATGAGTCCATGTAGTGCGAGTGGGGTTAATAGAGTTCACTTTAATGATACATGCATTCTAGCTGAAATGGCACCATGTCACATTCAGCAGAAAAAAAGACATATTATGCAGTCCATTGACTAAAACAAGAGACATGCCAAATAAACTATAACATAGATAACACACCTAATTAAATCTTATATTTTAAGTAGAAAATACAAATATCATTACTAGCTTAAACAATTAGTTTTGGCTAAATTATATATCAAAAAATATATTCTAAGCAGAAAAAGTATTCCCAGATATTGTATGATTTGATCTGCCATGAGTGTGAGAGTGGTAGATGACATTAACAACTAACTAATTAAACTTTACAATTTTTATGCGTAAGGTAAAGTACCCCAAAAAGGCTTCTTCAAAAAATTCCTACTGCTAGTTGTTAGTTTTAAAAGTGCAGTATTGTAAGTTTGACACCCAGTGGTTGAACTAGGTATTGCATTCCTGGTTTAAAACACATGCAAGCGCAGGTTACTGACACCTACAGGACTGTGCATCAAGCCTAAAGGCTGATTTAAGGCTGATTTAAACAGTTAAAAGCAACGGCACACAATATAAATAATATTTTTATATCAAAAGGAGTTTTTTTTTTTATCCTAACCAACACCTGAAATATATATTTTAGAAAAATCTATTTCTTGCAGCTGAACAACAGAAAACTAGGACAATGATCACCTCAGGTAGAGCTCATTTGCTTTATTTAGTGTTTAATGCTGATATTGAAAGTTTGAATGCCATTTTACATGACATTTATAGCGACGCTACTGAAAAGCAGCAGTAAATAGTTCACATCAGATCTTAAAAATAAAATAAACCATTTAAAATTGAACTTTAAAACTGTGACAACATGTACATTTAATGATGTTAGAGAGGTTTAGTATGTATTAATTAGCTTACAAACCTTACCATTTCGTTTAAGTGCAGTAAGTGCACTATTTTGTGCTTCTAAATGGCTGCATTTAAATATCTGTCATGTTCCGTCTGGTGCAAACAGCTAAATTGCTTATCACTGTATCTCTGTGTCTCATTTCGGAGGCTGCTACTGTCCACCGGAGGTCGCATACTTTGATAGCCTTTCTGACTGAATGAATGAAATACACTGTTTTCCATCAAGACAACCTGGGATGCTGAAATATATAGGCTTAACTGGCATTGGGCAGGTAAAATAACCAAAACAGAGACACATTCTGGCATGTAACGCACCTTTTAAAAGCACCTAATATCTGACTTCAGCGTTGTTTTTCAGATAAACATGTTCACTTAGCATGTTTCTTAAATATCTGCAAACATTATGGTATTTTTATGCTTTAGAAAAGTCAAAAACGTACTCACAGAAAGGTGAAAGTACACAAAGAAAAGCTGTTGTCTTCTAAAAGACAGAATAAATTCTGAACAGCCAAAACAAAACATTATTGATTCCAATTTTACAACTGATGTACATAAATCCATAACACATTTGAATAATGCCAGCCTATGGTCTTCATTGGCTGCCCACAAACCACATTTTCTTTGAAGAAGCATTTATTGTCAAGAGAAAACATTTATTCTAATTTAATGTATGTATGTATCTTGTTTTGCAAGTTCAAGGAAGATTCTCAAAAGAGATCCTTACCAAGCCACAATTAAAAATAAAGTGGAATAAACTAAAACTGTGATTAGAATAACTCTTGAGGTGCCTATCAAATTATAACACAAGAAACGAGTTGATTAATGAGTAATGAGACCAGAAATCCTGGCAAGGCCACCCTGTTCCCCCAAATTTGTCATGGAAATTAAGAAACACAAAGCAACATTCGGTTTCTGCTAACTGAATCAGGTTCGAGAAATTAGAGCATTAAATGACTTGATTAAGTTCATTCCAATATTCCGCATGGGATGGCAGCCATCAAATTGATTCTGCCGACACAGAACATTAAACACCATGCATAACAAGCAGTGGGTATGATGTGTTGCATTAGCATTTAATTATTTCCGATTACAATTAAATAGAATTGCGACCAAAATAATTTCTCCAGACATTTTTCAAAACTTTTTTTTTATTTTCCTATTAAATAAACTGGTAGATAAGGGGAAGAAACGTGTACTACGAGGTAACTCACCCATCAACATGTAGACGATGTAGCAGAAAGCTTGTAAAATTGATCAACCCATCTGTGTGGCACCCTCAGGAATAGCACTTCTCTATCAGTGTCGTTGGCAGGCTGCAAGTGCTAAAATATGATGTGTGCCCAGAAGAGCGTTCCATATGGTGTGTGTATTTTGAAAGTGCTGTGACCTTAAACAGATGTGTCACTTTTTCAGGTGTGTGTGTGTTGGGTGGGTTTTCACCAGGTTTCATGACATCGCAAACATAGGAATGTCACAAACGCAGTTTGTGTAAAATGACATTGCATCGAATCACTCATTTGTTAAACATAGGACATATAAAATACGTAGAATGTGGCATATGCGTAAATACCAATTTCATGAAAACTAAAGGCCTAAAACATACCATGTTAATCATGTTAACAATTATAGTTTAAAATGTTACAAAAGATGTTATATTATGTCAATGATGGGCTATTTATGTAATAGTAATATTCAAGTCTTGTTTTAAACTATTAAAAACATGTAAGGAACATGTTAATCATGCTAATATGTAGTTTTAAAATTTTTAAAGGCTACAGAATGGGTTATATTATGCCAAGAATGGCCTAAAATGTATAAGGAACATCCAAATCTTGTTTAAGATCATTAAAAACATGTAAGTAACATGTTAACTATGCTTGCAATTAGTAAAAAAAAAAAATGAAATGCTACAAAATGTGTTTTCCCATGCCAAAAATTGCCTAAAATTTATTTAGAATATTCAAATCTTGTTCAAAATCTTTAAAAACATGTAAGTAACATGTTAATTACGCTAACAATTAGTTTTAAATTGTTTAAAATGTCACAAAAGAGGTTATATTATGTCAGCAATGGCCTAAAATGTATTAGGAATATTCAAGTCTTGTTTTAAATCATTAGAAACATGTATGTTACATGCTAATTTTGCTAAAAATTAATATAAAATTGCTTAAAATGCTACAAAATATGTTATATTATGCCTACAATGGCCTAAAACGTATTTGGAATATTCAAGTCCTATTTTAAATAATTAGAAACTTGTAAGTAACATGTTAATTATGCTAACAATCAGTTTAAAATTGTTTAAAATGGTAAAAAAAAAAGATGTTTTATTATACAACAATGGCCTAAAATATATATTAGGAATATATATTTTAAATAATTCGAAACATGCAAGAAACATGCTACAATGTACTAAAAGTGGGTTAGAATATGCTGTGTGCTGTGTGTATAACGGTGTGTTAAAATGTGGATGTGGCAAAAAACGTAAAGCACTAACATGCTAAATTTGCCTAGAGACAAGCTAAAATATCCTATCGGCATGTCAAAACATGCTAGCATTGTGGTGAACAAGCTAGTAGCATAAACAGTATTAACATGATAAACCTGGAAATATTGCAACATGCTTAAACATGTAAGGAACATGCTACAATGTGCTAACTGTGTCTTAGAACATGCTAACAGTATCTTAAACGTGGATGTGACGAAAAAGTAAAGTGCTAACATGCTAAATTTTGCTGATGACATGCTAAAACATCCTATCAGCATGTTAAAACATGCTAGCATTGTGGTGAACAAGCTAGCAACATGCTTAAACATTAGTAACATAATAAATCTTAAGAAATTGGTAGCAACATGCTTAAATGTGCTAGCAATGTGTAAAACATACAAGAAACATGCTAAAGATACTAACAATGTGCTAAAACATATTATCAATATATTTAAAAATACTATCAGCATGCAACAAACATACTAACAATGCAGTCAAGTTTTAGCAATGTACTAAAACATGGTAGTGACATATTAAAACAAGAAAGGAGTACATGAAAACACGGTAGCAGCGTGTTAAAACAAGGTAGCTTAATGCTAAAACTTGATAGCAGTGAGGTTGAATGTCAGTATGGGCTTAGACCTTTAAAACAATAACAAAGATAACTAAAACTATTAAATATTAAATCGTTGAACTGAAATAATGTAAAACTAACTTATTTTTTTTTTGCTAGGTTTGCAAACCAGTTTATATTTCATCTATAGTTGAAGTATATATTAAGTGTTTTAAATAGTTTTTGTTAGTTTTATCCTGTTATATTTACAAATAATCATCTCTCTTAATAAGCTGCCTGATCTGAGATAAGTCATGTATATAGAACGTATTATGTTTGACAACAAGTTAAATTCTTAGGTTTCCACTCAATACTTAGGTTTATACTCAATACTTAAGATTGGAGATTTGAACTTAACACAATTTATGTGTGACAGTAATACCAATGCAACATACCACTAATACAGAATAAATATAACATTAAGCACGGAGAGCCTTCTTACAAAATTGATGGCTCATGTGTCAGTGATCTAGCACTGCATGACTGCGGTAAATTTTCCAGTAGATGGATGCTATAAATTATGAAGCCTGTCAATCTTGATTTAGAACATTATCTCTTTTTTTGCTAGCACAAGAGTATTAAAAATTCATAGGACACCTGAATGTATGCAGCATCAATATTATATTGTGAATGCGCACAACAACGTGGCTAGTATACTAATTTCTATTAAAAAGCAAAAAAGAAGCTAAATATACTACAAAAGAGTCTATTTGTTCCTTCACAGACTACCCTATAGCAAAGAAAAACTCTCAAAGCTCTATCCTGACAAATTAGATAAGAAAATGTATAGGTGTTCAAAGACCCCATTCAACCTCACTCACATGTTCTGGTCATGCCCTAAATTGTCTGAACTCTAGCAGTTATTTTTCTCAGACATATTGAGCATTAATCTAAACCCAAACCCTCATATCGCTATTTTTGGGAAACCCCCAGATGATTTTCAAGTCACAAACATTGAAAATAATGTCATCGCCTTTTCATCTAGTGCTCGTAGGAGAATTCACTTAATGTGGAAATCACTCCAACCACCCTCAATCAGAGTCTGCTTGTATGACATGTTAAATCTTCTGAAATTGGAGAAGATTAAGTTCTCTCTCAGAGGCTCATCTCATAAGTTTTATACTCATTGGAGGCCACTACTAAATTATGTTGATGATTTAACACATCTTGAAGTGATTTTTTAAGAAATAATTTCATGGTCAGAATTAGCCCTCACTTTTGCATTTTACTTCGGTACTCGGTCATTCCCTAAAGACTCATTGGTCCAACCTCAGCACAACTAAAATCACAACAACAAAAGTAGTAGGAAACACATTATTGTTTACGTAACTATCTAAATGTAACCATTTTATTTATTTATCTATTTATTTACTTATTTCATTTATTTTGCCCTATGTTGTATGATTATTAATTTATTTATTTATGTATATTTATTTATTTTATTATTATTAATATTATAATTATTATTATTATTATTTTCACTCTGTCATTTGTTATATGTTTTACAAGGATTCTGGCTATGTGTATGTATGGGTGGGTGGTATGGGCTGGGGTTAAATGTTTATAAAAATGTTTAAAAGAAGAGTCTATTTGCTGACTTCTTTAGGGTATTTGGTGCTAACCAGATAATAGAAAATGAAGAAGCATTCTAAAAAGTTATATAGCCACTTGGGGGAAATAAGCAATTTTAACTATTAGAAATGCTGACAGATCGCTTATTGTGTCTTTCTTTTCCTTTTCTTTTCTTCAAAAGCTACTTTTTGACATTTTGATCTGTTTTTATCTGATTTAATTATTTTTTTATCATTTTATAATTTTATATTCTTGTTTATTTCATTTCTGTTTATGTAAAGCACTATGAATTACCATTGTGTATGAAATGTGCTATATAAATAAACTTGCCATAGTATTAAATAAAGTATTAAATTATTAAAGCATTAAATAAATCAATTAATTGAACTTCAGGATTTAAAAACAAAATTAAATTGATTTAACCTTTGTTTCATTAATGACTAAATCAGGTTTTTGTTGCATATAAAGCACAAAAAATAACCCTGAGAAATTGTGAGATGCTGATCTCCACACAAAATCCAACTCAAGCAATTAAAGAAGATGTCAAACTAATTCAATAGCAGTTCAAATCAATTCCAATAAAGGTCTGTTCCTGTGAATATGCAAATAAAATTATGCAAACATTTAAAATCACTGTTCAGTCTTAGCTTAGAGAAACAGCCATTTCAGGTTGTTGCTTTTAAGTGTATGATTTTTAATGAGCTTTTAAACCCCCTCTGCTACAGTCTTAAAGGTGCTGGATGTAAGTTTTTGACACTTTTAAAGCATAAAAAAAATATCATAATATGTTTGCAGATATTTAAGAAACATGCCAAGTGAACATTCTTGTTTATCTGAAAAGCAATGCTGAAGTCAGATTTGCTTTGGAAATGTGCGTTACATGCCCAGCGCATGCCCATGACTGCTTTCAGTAGTATGGCAATAAATGTCATGTAAAATGGCATTCGAACTCACACTATTATAATGGCTTGAGAAAGACTGTTATACTACATAAACTTTTTATTCTTCTTTCGTCGTCGTCATCATCATCTTCTGAGACTTATTTCAATATGCATCTTCTCACAGACTGTTCATACTACACCCACTAAACCTCCAAGCTATACTGAATTAAGTTGCTATATCATTTACATTTACGTATCATTTATATCATTTACGGTTTTCCGAAAACTGTCCTGGAAAATTTGGCTATACAAACAAAATAGAATAAGACAATAAGCAAATAGTTTTGCAACATCAAGCAGCAAAACGAGCTGTTTTTAATGTCTAAAAATCAATGGAACTGATTGAGACTGGAAATCTCGAGCCAAAAAGATTCAAATGGCTGCGACCATTCGTCTACAGGGAATAAGGTTAATACTAATTCATACTACAAACATAATTGCAACATGCGTTTGTATATCATACTAGAACCAAGCTAATAACATGCAAATTTAAGCTAGAAACATGCTAGCAACATGCTCATTCATGTTAGAACCGTGCTAATTTATGTTAGCAACTACACAGAACACTCTAGCAACCACCTAGCAATTCCTAAGTAACAGCCTAGCAACACCTTAGCAACCACCTAGCAATCACTCAGAACACCCTAGCAACCACCTAGCAACACCTTAGCAACAACCTAGAATACTTTAGCCACCATCTAGCAAGATTTTAACAACCAACTAGCATTGCATTAGCAATCACCTAGCAACCAAACTGAACACCCAAGCAATACCTTAGCAACCACCTAGCAAACTCTTAGCAACAATCTATAACACCTTAGCAACCACCTAGCAACACCTTAGCAACTACTCAGAACACCCTATCAACCCCTTACCAACTACTCAGAACACCTTAGCAACCACCTACCAACGCCTAAGTAACAGCCTAGCAACACCTTAGCAACCACCAAGCAATCACTCAGAACACCCTAGCAACCACCTAGCAACACCTTAGCAACAACCTAGAATACCTTAGCCACCATCTAGCAAGATTTTAACAACCAACTAGCATTGCCTTAGCAACCACCTAGCAACCAAACTGAACACCCTGGCAATACCATAGCAACCCCTTAGTAACAACCTAGCAACACCTTAGCAACCATCTAACACCACCTTATCAACCACCTAGCAACCAATTTAAACACCCTAGCAACACCTTAGCAACCACCAAGCAACACCTTAGTAACAACCTAGCAACACCTTAGCAATAACCTAGCAACACCTTAGTAACTATCTAGCAATGCCTTAGCAACTGCCTAGCAACCACTCAGAACACCCTAGCAACCACCTAGCAAACTCTTAGCAACAATCTAACACCTTAGCAACTACCTAGCAACACCTTAGCAACTACTCAGAACACCTTATCAACCCCTTACCAAATACTCCGCCACTCAGAAACCCCTATCAACAGCCTAGCAAGAAACATGCCAATTAAAACCACAAATATGATAACCTATATGTAGCTCTAAGTGTTTTAGACTTCTTAAAAACTACTTCAATTATTGAAGCTTTAAATACTTATACCTCAAACTTTCAGACGAGGCTCTCAAGTGTCCATAAAGTCCGTCTATGAACTTTCCTTTAGTAGTTAGCATTTAACACTATATGAAGCACATGATGTGTACCTGAGGTGATCAGTTTATCCTGTTGTTCACCTGTAAAAAATAAAAGCCATTTCTAATATATCAATTTGAGGTGTTGATTAGAACAAAAACTCCTTTCAATACGGTAAATATTCCTTCTATCACGTGCCGTGGCTTTTATTTAGAACAGTTGAAATCAGCCTTTAGGTTTGATAGACTCGCTGTTGGTGGCGTCAATCTGGCAACCTGTGCTTGCATTTGCTTTGACCCAGAACTGCAACACCTAGTTTAACCACTGGGTGTCAAACTTACATACAGCACCTTTAAAATATACAATTATCTAACTTAATCCACAACGTATTCAGGACTTAATTTTAAAAGGTTAACATATCAGGGCAAATGTAAAGAACTTAAATCTGGCTTGATGCTGCAGCTCAATAACAACAGTGGCATGCCAAGGCTTGGGTCTGCCTCATTAATATTAATTTGATAACCTGTCTGGACAGCCTTTCAAAACTGAACTGGTTTTAACTCGGCACAGCATTTTTAATCCATAGCTCTCATAACCTGCAAAATGACTAGAGACATTCATCTAGTGCATGTTTACACAGAAAAACACTTAAATCACAGCACAGGAAGGCATCTTGTGTGAAAGACCTCTAGGAAGCAAATTAATATTCATGAGCTTTGGTCCTTTGCATTAAAGCACAGCAGAATGAAGTGAAACCAAGGAAAGAATGATTTCCACTTTCACCTGTACATAACTGTCCATCGCACACTGAAATGGTCAACACCGGCTCAGTTATAAATACGTAGCTCAGACTACATTTTTGTGAAACTGCTAAAAATGTACTTCAACATATGTTTGACTGTAGTTTCCAGGTAAAATAAACACTACAGGGCAATATGACAACTTTTGTTCCTTTTCACACTGATGATATTTACAGGCACATACTATTGGCAAATAAAGGATTACTGGTGTACTTGAAGTATTGCTGCAAGGATTATGAAGTGTGTCATGTTGTACAGTAGTTATGGTGGCTTGAATAAGCCGACATGCTGTTATAACATAAACTTCTTCTTTTTCAGTGTTCATCTGAGACCAAATTCAATATGCATCTCCTCCTAGACTGTGCAGACTACAAACACCAAACTTATTCCAGACCTCCAAACTTGTCTGACTCGGATTGCTATATCTTTTCCAACTGATCCGACTTATGGTTTTCCATACGCTAATTATTCTCTTTATTCTCCATTTCCACCTGGGGATACTCATCCCGAGGTCCTCAAATTATACGTAGTCACTGATTGGACCCAAGACCAGCGACGAGATGATCCCATGGTGTCCAAATCCGGGACCAGGCCGTATCCTGAGCTGCTGCGCTGTTGGTCATGGGGGAGTGGAGAGCATGAGACTGATTCCAGTGACGCTCCAGGGACAGACGAATCTTCGCTGAGGCCAGCTTCCAGCCTCCACTGCTGAGACTGCAGCTCTGCACAAGACTTTTGGCCAGCGGAGAAATTAAAATGGTCGTGCCGAACTGAGTCTGGTTCTCTCAAGTTTTTTTTTCTTCACTCTCCTATTGGTGAAGTTTTTTTCCCTCTCCGCTGTCGCCACTGGCTTGCATGGTTCAGGATCTGAAAAGCTACTCATCGATGAATTTGCTCTTCAGTGTTTGGACTCTCAATAATGACTTCAAACCACACTGAATTGAGCTAAACTGAACTGAACTTAAACACTAAAAATTTAACTACCCTGATCCAGTTACTATGACCATTTATCTGAAGTTGCTTTGACACAATCTACATTGTAAAAGCGCTTTACAAATAAAGCTGAATTGAATTGAGATTAATTGAATTTTCCGAAAACTGATGCGGAAAGTTTTGAAAAGTCCCATTGATTTAACATTGAGTCAAACAGACGTAAGGTTGGGCTAGTTTAACTCACACTACCGATCTGCCAACCACTGATGAACTTTCAACTTACTAGCCACATCCTAGCAACAACATACTGCACTCTAGCAACTGTCCCATAAACTTCCATTGCAAAAAACTGCTGTTGACATAGTAACAACATACCAATCCATACTAGAAACATACTAATCATACTAGAAACATACAAATTGTACTAGAATCATACTGACAAATATACGAACAAACTAATCATACTAGAAACATACTAACAAACATAATAACATTAATCATACTAGAAACACACTAATCATACTAGAAACATACCAACAAACATACTAACATACGAATAATACAATAAACACACTAATCATACAAGAAACAGACTAATCATACTAGAAACATACTAACAAACATACTAATCATACTAGAAACGTGTGAATCATACTAGAATCATACTGACAAACATACTAACATACTAATCATACTAGAAACACACTAATCATACTAAAATCATACTAACAAACATTCTAACATACTTACCATACTAGAAACATGTGAATCATACTAGAATCATACTGACAAACTTACTAATACATTAATCATACTAGAAACATGCTAATCATACTAGAAACATATTAATCATACTTGAAACATACTAACAAACATACTAGCATACTAATCATACCAGAAACATGTGAAGCATACTAGAATCATACTGTCAAACATAATAACATACTAATCATACTAGAAACACACTTATAATACTAGAAACATACTAATCATACTAAAAAACACACTAACAAACATTCTAACATACTAATCATACTAAAAAACATGCGAATCATACTAGAATCATACTGACAAACATACTAACGTACCAATTAGACTAGAAACATACCAATCCATACCAGAAACATACTAATGACGTACCAATATATACTAGAAACATACTAATCATACTAGAAACATACGAATCATACTAGAATCATACTGACAAACACACTAGAAACATGATAATCATACTAGAATCATACTGACAAACATACTAACATACTAACCATACTAGAAACATACTAACAACATATCAATCCATACCAGAAACATACTAATGACATACCGATATATACTAGAATCATGCTAATCATACTAGAAACATGCTAAACATACTACAAACATACTAACAATATACTAATTCATACTAAAACCGAACTAACAAACATACTAATCCTACTTGCAAACATACTAATTCATACTATAAACATACTATCAATGTGCCAATTCATACAAAATGTTTTGTTTTCATGCCGTTCTCTGCACAAGACCAAATAAATACCACTAAATACTTCAACAGTATTCATAATCATATTGTAAATTGCAACATAAGTAACACATTTCAGATTTGCAGAAATGTAGACAGCGCCCTCTTGTGGATATGTCATCTGAATGGTTCAACAAAACTTATCTGGCAGTAATGTATTTTACGTTTCTCAAAAGTGTAGATTGAAGCACACATTTTGTTGGAAATGTTGAAGGGTATGAAAGATTTTATGAAGTACAACAGCAGTCAGCCTCTGCCATCTCACACTTTTTGTTCAGATCCATTTGAAAGATGTGTCATTCCGCATATCATGTAGCTGAACACCCGCGAAGGACACTGATTGTCACTTTGTTGATAAAAAGTTGAATTCTTTCGAGGTTGTTGTTGTTTGAATGCTCTGAGTACAAGCAGTGTGTTTAAAACCAGCTCCACCTGCTATGTGAAGGAGTCTGCGCATCTATTGTGTATTCGGCACACAAGTGTTGAGTGCTGTGAACAGGTGTGAAGTACTCTGGGCTTCACAGCATAATTTGTCTCAATGACACATCTGTCATCCGCAGCTCTTTATTGAGGTGTGTCCGTTATACCTCAGAGTGCATTCGACAATTCCTCTAAAAAACCGAGACAGAGCCAGTTATGTGTGACGAAAACATGGGAGATGGATGAACAGCTCGTTGAGAAATGACGGAAAGGGAAATTAAGAATACCATGTATAAATCTTAACCGATGTTTCATGTTGTTTGTCAGTGGTAATAGCATCGGTAAACAACATACTTAAGCAACAAACATAAGCAAAAACAGGTGTTTATTTATTTATTTTAACTTTTTACAAAAAAAAATTGTTTAAAGTTGAATAAATGTGAGAAATTAATTTGATTATATATATATATATATATATATATATATATATATATATATATATATATATATATATATATATATATATATATATATATATATATATATATATATATAATCAAATTAATTTTTTTTTTTTTTACATCTTTGTTAATGTTAGTTTGATAAGAACCCAACAGTTCATTTTTAGCTGGTGTCAGGTCAGGTCTATTAAAAATGTAAACAGATGTTACATTTGTCTTTTAAAATGTTTTAGTAAATGCTAAATCTAGTATCAATGCTTGTTTTTTACTGCAAGTTCAAGTTAAAAAATGTGGTCAACTTATGAAAATGGAAACATCTGTTTTTAAATTAAATGTATAAAAAATATATGCATCTGTGTACAAATACACTCTTCTTTTGGTGGTTTGTGAGGACTCTCCCTCGCTTATTATATTGCCTTACCCCAGGGGTGTCAAACTCAGTTCCAAAAGGGCCGAAGCGCTGCACAGTTTAGTTTCAACCCTGCTCCAACACACTTACCTGTAGGTTTCAAACAAGCCTGAAGGACTCAATTAGTTTGATCAGGTGTGTTTAATTAGGGTTGGAACTAAACTGTGCAGAGCTGCGGCCCTTTTGGAACTGGGTTTGACAGCTGTGCCTTACCCTAACCTTATCCCTGAACTCAACCATCACAGGAAACCTGCGTTCAAATTTGAATGTCAAAATTCTCTTAAGTGTCATTTTTAAGTGTTTTGAATTCTAAAGACAAGGAGCATGTTCTCATAAATCACCTTAACATTGTAATACCTAGGTAATTTTCATGTCATTTTACAAATTTGAACACATAACCACATAATCCAGCATGCACACACACACACACACACACACACACACACACACACACACACACACACACACACACACACACACACACACACAAATCATGACCATTTTTATGTTTAAGGTCAGTATCTCACTATCCTTCAGCTTAGTCCCTGATTTATCAGGGGTCACCACAGCCGAATGAACCACCAGTTACTCTGGCATATGTTCTATGCCACGGATACTGGGTTTAGTCTATTACTAGTAATTCAAATAATTAAATTATTATTATTATTATTATTATTTATATTACAACTACTAATCACATTATTTTGTTAGTTTTTCCCCCGTCCAGTGTTCTCTTCAAAATATAAAAATACCTTAAACTTGACCACAACTTTTGAAGGATTATCATATTTGTGTTGTTTACTGGTCATTCTAAATGTCGACTGGGTTCAAAAATAACCATTAATGTAATATTTTGTTAAATGTAATTTGTAAAGACAGAACATTTTCTCTTTCAAATATTTTATTAATTGCTGTTTTCTTAATGTGTAACAAAGTAATGACTGCTGAAAGATTAAATTACACTTTGAAATACACATTTTAAAAGAAACGTTTATTTAAAAAAAATGTCATCAACCCCAAATTTCTGCATGTAGTATAAAAGCTATATACAGTGCTCAGCTGAGTACACCCCATTTTGAAAACAAATATTGTGATCTATTTCTCAGTGAATATAGGCAATGTATTTTGGTGCATTTAAACAAAACAAATTTATTAAGCAGATATGTATTAAAATTATATTTTAGTCACCAAACATATTTAGACATTGAAAGATAATACAATGAAATTCAAGCAAAACATTGCAAAAAATTCAACTTGATATTTTCATTTTTTTTTTGCTTCTCTTGATTTTTTTCTCTTTTTTTATTTTGTATGTAATATTTTTCTATAACATATAAATTGGGTGTACTAGTTTTTAGACTGTTATCTTGAGTTATTTTGTTGGATAAGCACCAGATTTGGCTTCAGTACTAACTAATCTAATGTATATGCACAATTAAAATATTGTATAGCTTCCTATTAAAAGTATTAATAAAAAAAAGGTTTGTGAGGGGTGAACTTACATACAGTATGCTAAGCACTGTATATGGATTTTTTTTATTATTATTATTTTTTATATAGCTTATTTTAAAAAAAATGGTGCATCACCTAATGCTGACCAGGATAAGGACATCAGTTTGTGTTGTATCTGAGTTTTCAAAGTGAAAAACCCTTAAATCAGAGAGATAGCACTTTGTCATGTAACGTCTACAGTTTGTTCCTGAACTTTGAAGAAATGAGGTGCATATTCTATAGACGAGGAGGTTTCTTATTTAAATCTAGTAATTAAAGTACAATTAAGGCCCGCTAATAAAATCTCACACCATTCCTTGATGATCGGCGAAGTCAATTACTCCGTATCTATGCATTTTATTTTCTCATTACAATTTCCAGCGCTCCCCCTATTTGCCACTTTTAAATTAAAGCAAGCACTCAGTGCATCAAGCTCGGGTTTAATCAAGTGGAAACCTCCAAAGCCCCTCTGACTCTGCGGCATGCAATCAAATCCAGCCTCTCAACCCATCACCGGGAGCCCGAGCCTCATCAGGATCAGCCACACATCTGCATTACGGTACTCGGAAATATCGGCTACTCGCTGTGACTAATGTCCAAAAGTGATCCGCAATCTTGCCTGACTTTCACAGAAAGATGAGGTGGCGGAGAGGAGATGACCTCTCGACATTGTTTGAAGGCTATTATAACTTAAATGATGGCAGGCTGAAGTCTCATTGAATGATTTATGGCTGGCAAAGAGTAACATCTGTGGCGGGATGTCAGCTGTCAGCTGTCAAGAGATGAAAGCTTTCAGACGAGACTTGCAGCATTTGCCAATATGCCACAGTATCCTGCAGCCCCAGGATAGAGCAAGGGGCACGGGGCGTCTCGAGCAGATGTCATGCTTGAACGCAGCCTCCGTAACACATTATGATGCGGGACGTGGGAGGGAAAAGGCTGGAGGACGCTAGCCGGACAAAATGTGGTGACTATACCATTCTTGTAGGCGTGTTGTAGAACATATCGCATTTCCCAAAGGCCTGGTAATCCCATACTCACAGGAGAGACCGCAGGTCAGAAAAAAAAATATGAAATTGACTACAATGTTATGCATCTACCTTTACTACGAGGGTTTCTCATGGTTTAATGCTTTTTAAAGGGATGGTTCACCCAAAAAATGGACATTCTGCCATCATTTATTCACTCTTTTCTTGTTCAAAGCCAGTTTTACTTTTTAAAATTCTGTTGAAAACAAAAAAGTCAATGGTAATAGATTGCCAACATTCCAGCAGAACAAAACATCTCAAACTGTTTTGAAACAAGTCAAGGGTGAGTACTGTCAATAATGGCAGAATTGTGTGTGTGAATTATCATAATACACGTGTCAATGTTTGACTACATTATAGTCAAAAACAGACAGAAACAAGTCACCTAAAGAAAACAAGTCACCTAAATCATGGATTGCCCAAGGGGAAATTAAGAGCAATTTGTCCAATTTGATGGAACTATACTGTACCTGTTGCACGTTTATGAGAGCACTTTTTTAAGTAAAAAACTAAAATGTACAATATAAACAATAAAATAAATCAATAGTGCTATTAGGTTGCTATTAATTATATCTGCTGCTCCATTTAGCTCATAATGCAATTGCTGGTTGACTTGTGTGCAACATACTATAAGCTGATGTTCTCTGGAAAATACGACTGAGGTTAGATTATTGGAAATGTCATCTATAAAGCAGGTAAACTTGCAACAACAACATTTTCTTTTGTCTTCTCAGGGCTTTAGACTTCGGTCCAATCCCAATTGTACCCCTACCCCTTGTATTGTGTGTTCACATGAAGGGGTAGGGGTGTCCCAATTCTCTTTAGCTTGAAGGCATTGGGCTAAGGGGAAGCGCTAGATAGCCCTTAAAACTGATTTTTCAGTACCACACTCAAAACCAAGGGGTACAAAATTTACCAGAATATAGCATTTACAAAAGTCTGATGATGGTGTGTGTTTACATAGAGAAATATGGCCATGCTCTAAATGCACAGTACAGTTACGAGCTTATTGCAACATTATATTATTATGATAACTTGTGATTTCCTTAGAATAAATACCAAATAATAATGCAAATGGCACAACTACAGCAGTCATAGAATTGGTATTGGCCCTTACTAACAGGCAATGTTAGCCAATTCCAAATAGCTATTCAGGAATAATTTAAATGCAACTTTTATAGTCATACAGACTTCTTAAAAATAACAATAATTTGATTAAATGTTAATTCCTAAAATGTACAGTTGCGATCTAAAAAGATCCAACATGGTCATAAAGATTTGATGTCAGTGGATGTGATGATTTATGGCAAATATTCTCAACCAGTGGACTGCAAGATAGCTTAAACTTATACTATGATTGTTTGATTTCATTATTAATATGTTATATTAAAATGATCTATGTAATGGCCTTTCTAACTAGATTATCAGTTATATAAAAATAAAAGAAGGAAAAACTAATGTTTTGTTTAATTTTTTTAGAATACATAAAGGCTTAAAATTAACTCCTTTTTTCTACAAACAGTTTAAGAAAAAATGTCAGACAAGTGGCCCTTTAAAAATTTATCAGAAAAGGAAGGTTCTGAAGTGAAAAAAGGTGCCCATTTCAGAGTACAATTATGTGAATAAGAAAGTGAATAAAAGTTGTGTATGCAATATTTAAAAATGTGTATTTGACAGACAGCATGATCCCAGTTCATACAGTTTTGACAAAAAAAAAATAAAAATCCCAAAAGTTGTGTTTGTGATTTTGCACAGAAACACTGTATTCTGGTCCTGTACACTGTTTATGTTATTTTGCATGCAAAGTTCTTGCGAATGCACGTCTTCACCTTTTCACTTATTTTTAAAAATCACACTGTGAAACCATATTTTAAAAATGCTTTTCTATAAATTCATGGCATAAAAAAATGTTTTTCGCTTTTAATTGAAAACAGTGTGTGTGTGTAAATACTTAGTATGGAAATAGTCCTCTCATGCTCTATTTTAATGCTGTAATACTTTTATGATCCAATCAAATCCTAATGAATAAAATCAAGTTTCAGCTCATTGTGACTTAATTATTTACAATACATCATTTTTTAACATTAATTGCTTTTAGCATTTTTTTTAAATGAATTCTAAGTGTTTATCCTGCGCTACCTGCAAACCCATCACATTCAACTCAGATTCTCTAGATATACATCTGTTATTTTTTCAAAACTGTCATGGTGCTTTTGCAAATTGTGTTCAATTTGATCTGAAGAAGATTAACATGATGCTGGCAAACATGTTTTATGATGTTGTTTTTTGGCACATCACAGCAGTTAAGCAGCAAATTTTAGATTGTGCTTGAATTGAACCTACAACCTAACAATGACACTAAACCCTATCATAAACTAATAATGGTAACAAAAGCAAACATGAGATAAACACATTTACTGGAGCAACTATGGATTTTTATTGAACCAAGTATATACTCACTAGCCACTTTATTAGGTATATCTGTCTAATTGCTCATTAAAGTAATTTTCTAATCAGACGGGCTTGTCTGAGCATTTCAGAGAATTTACAGATAATTTAAAGAGAATAGTCCAAAAAAAGAGAAAATGTCCAGTGAGCGGCAGTTTTGTGGGCGCAAATACTTTGTTGATGCTAGAGGTCAGAGGAGAATAGCCAGACTGGTTCGAACTGATAGAAAGGTAACAGTAGCTTAAATAACCACTCGTTACAACTGAGGTAGGCAGACGAGCATCTCTGAATGCACAACACATCCCACCTTAAAGGGCTACAGCAGCAGAAGACCACACCGGGTGCCACTCCTGTCAGCTAAGAACAGGAAACCGAGGCTACAATTCTCACAGGCTCACCAAAATTGGACAATAGAAGATTGGAAAACATTGCCTGATCTGATGAGTCTCAATTTCTTTTGCAACTCTCAGATGGTAGGGTCAGAATTTGGTGTCAACAGCTTGAAAGCATGGATCCATCCTGCCTTGTATCAACAGTTCAGGCTGGTGGACGTGCTGTAATGGTGTGGAGGATATTTCTTGGCACATTTTGGCCATTTTACAACCAATTGAGCATCTTGTCAACATCAAAGCCTACCTGAGTATTGGTGCTGACCATGTCCATCCCTTTATGACCAGAGTAACCCATCTTCTGATGGCTACTTCCAGCAGAATAAGGGCCTACTCACACTATGCCATCCGTACCGTGCCCAGGCCCGTTTCCCGAATCGTTTGAGAAGTGTGAGTGCGCTGAATCGGGCTCAAGCACGGTTCACTTGGCCGGCCCTGGCCCGGTTGGAAGAGGTGTGCCTGAGCGCGGTTCACTTGGGTGAGTGCAAAATGCGCCAAAGCCCGAAACTGAAAGCGAGACGTGACTTTTAAGGGACTGTTTCATATGGATTTATTAATCATTCTTACTGTTCAGTAAACACAAACTGCCGTAGTTTATTAAAGACGCAAACCCCTCACTGCACGACAGCTGCGCGCCTTCAGCAGCACGAGAGCTTTATGATTGTTTATGTGCGCCAAAAGTGGCGGATCTGTTTGGCGAAATATCTGACTGCGTGTCCCCGCATCCCTAAGGACTGTTTGGCGAAATATTTGACGGCATATCAAATGACTGAAACGATATAACTAGAGAAATCTCCACTGTGCTGCTGAGTGAGAGAGCGCTTCTCACTGACAGCCCAGCAGCGATGACGTAAGTGTGCCGAAGCCCGTTTTTGGTGTGAGCGCGGGCCGTCGAGGTAGACGGGAGGGGGGACAAGCGTGCTTTGGCCGGGTTCGAGGCAACTGTACGTAGTGTGAGTACGGCCTAACACGCTATGTCATAAAGCATGAATCATCTCAGACTAGTTTCTTAAACATGACTATGAGTTCACTGTACTCAAATGGCCTCCACAGTCACCAGATCTCAATAAAATAATCCTCAGCCAACAAATCTGCAACAACTTTGTGATGCTATCACGTCAATATGGATCAAAATCTCTGAGGAATATATCCAGTACCTTGCTAAATCAATGCCACGAAGAAGAAAAGCAGTTCTGAAGGCAGGGGTCCAACCCAATACTAGTAAGGTGTATCTATTAAAATGGCCAGTGACTATATAATGCTTTGCCAAATGAGTCAAGCAAGAAAAGGCAGAAATAATGATATAGTTATGGGATACATACAAATGGTAGTTTAAAAATGACGGCCTATAGCAAAACCAATCATAATACACTATTATGCAAGGGACAGCATAAAAAATAATAATGCTCATAAGAGACTTCCCATAATCATAATTTGAATGTCAAAAGGAAAAGAAATTTTTGGTGTTCATTTAACCTGAAAAATGGCATCTAGATTTTAGAGTTTTGATCATAGTTTGGTCTCATTACAGCAGTAAAATGGTCTACACATAGAATTTTATATATTTCAGAATCTAAAATAATCGTAAACCTTGTCCTATTAGCTTGAGACTCATTTCATCTGAAAAGATTCAGCTACAGCTAACTCTGAACTTACATGTGTGTTAATGACGTATTTGTGGTTTATGTAAGGTGTATTTCAGCCTTTTTAATAAAAGATGAACAACCACAATAAGACTGCACAGATAAAGTATAAAAGATTCATAAGAACTGATGAATGAACATCAGATCAATACGGCCATGAACAAATCATTTCACTCCAGACATTTATTCAACGCATCACAAAAGATGTATTCCAATAGAATCAACACTTCTACTAAAAAAATAAAAAATTAACAGAATATGTATGTAGCGTTGAGTGATTGTACATAGAGTGATATAAACAGTTCAATGCTGTAGATTTTATATGCAAAGCATCCTTGCCCAAAGCAGTCTTCATATGTGTGTAAAAGCTGGCACTGGATAGGCATTAGAAATCAGCAACTGCATAACAAGTTTGGAATTATTCAAGGGTCGAGAGGAGGTCAGGGTGTGCCGAATGCTCTGTCTGAAACTACGGAGAATGCTATTTCTATGGATGATAATAAAGGATTTTTAATTGTGAAGAGTCATTGCCTAGAGAGTTTGGTTCAAAAAGAGACAAGCTGCCGAGGTCAGATGTATCAAATGCAAAAAAAAACACAATATGTTAATTTCGAGTGAGCAGTGTGCATGAAAATGACATGGCCGTGTTCCTCTCATATCATGCACATGCTCACTTTGTACATATTTTACAATTTTAAGGAAAGTGTGTCAGTGTTAGGAAAAGGATTTACGCTTGAAATAATTAGGGCTGTTTTAACCTAAAATTTGGGTCAAATATGGACAAAAATGTTGGGTTACAGGTTTAGTTTTTTTTTTTTTTTCATATTTTATTATAAACCCAGGCTAGTTAAAAATGTGCCTCTGCTTACTTTTTATGAAAATGTCAAATACGTGTAAAACACCAGGTACGTTTTGCCCAACTTGGGTTCATTCTGATTACGTAACCCTATATGCATTTCTGGAGAGCATTAAATACATCCCAGAAAGTCCTTTCTTTTTTTGCATTATTTGTTTTCGCGAATCCACCAGAGGTCTCTGTATACACTTTTTGAGATCTTAAATTTCTCTCGTGAGTGCCATTCGTGCCTGCCTGTCTCCCGTAAATCCACCAGAAGCCGCTGTCGACTGACTGACCCACCCTTCTCATTCCCTAAACCCAACCGACAGTGTTTTTAAAACCATTTAAATAGCAAAGAAAAAACATGAGAAAGTCATGATTATGAGTACTTTCTCTGTCATGGTAAAACATCAGCTTTTGTCAGTCCACTACAGACATGCCCTTTGACGAAAACTCTTCACAATTTAACATCACGTAGGCCTTTGGAATAGACTGATGGAACTTGGATTTGATCTGATAAATATTCTAGGAGTTTGTTATAATCATTTCCTGGTTCCAGCAGGTGCCGCTATAACTATAACTGGATATTAGCAGGTAAATGTGTTCAGGTCAGGATTCTTATTAAATGAAGTTTCACAAACTAATTTCAAGAGGAGCATGTGATTTGATTGACAGCAGCTGGCCACTCATCTACACTCATTAGCTAGCCAATCAGATTGATCCAAACTCACTATAAGTAGCCTAGCTAAGAACTACTCACTTATCTTCGTTTTCCCGAAGAAACCCCCCATCCACCCCTTCTCCTCCTTTTCTCCAAGGGGAGCTCTCGAGAACCACCTAATCTCGTACTTCCCTCACATGCTCTATGGACCTGGCGGCAGCCCTGGGCTCAACTACTGTATCTCCGAGCTCAGGGTTCTCTCCCGGGACAGCATGCCAAACCTGCTAACTTGTTAACAAGTTGTCAAACAGTATCTAAGTGTGAACTCTTGAAACACGTGAATTTTGAGGCAGATCAGACAATGCATGCCTGAGTAATAACAATGCCCTTTTTTATTGTGAAACAGTTTGTGAGGTGGCAACAGACACGCCGTTCGATGAAAACTCTAGATCTTCAGAATTTAACATCAAGGCCTTTAGATGACAATATGCAATGATAGTGTTGATCTGAAAAATCCCTAGGAGGAGTTCATTAAAATACAATGCACTTTTTCAGCAGAGGAAGTTAAAAAAAAACTTCTTGCTCGGTTTTGGATTTTTCTCCAAGAGACATTTGTATGTATTGGCAGGTATATTGTGTGTGTGTGTGTGTGTGTCAATTTGCACAAAACGTAGCTTGGGGCTACTTTGTCAAATATGCATAGGAGGCACTGTTGAGCCATTTTGCCACACTTCTGAAACCTAAAACAAACGTAAATATTTACCACTTCTGGCCCATGTGCAAACTTTTGTGAGTTTTCAAACAAGTTTAGACCTTAAAAAATGTATTCTAGAGAAGAAGAAGAAACAGCAATTCCAATGGGGTCTACGCACCATGGCCCCAAAAAAATCATTGAACTGAAATCATTGAAATGTCAAAAGATCCTATTAAGGATTATTTTTAAACATTTTTAATTACAGGGACATGAGGTATGTCCTTGTAAATCACCTTAGGAGTACAACTAGGTCACACCCATGTTATCATACAACTTTGTGTCCTTATAAACCACAAAAACCTGAACACAAAACGTGCCAAAAAAGTACAACTGAAAAAAAAAAGTGGTGACAATTAAAAAATTAGACAACACTTTCTAAACACATTATTTTGTCCATCTGTCTTTCATGAACTTTTTGAGCGGACTTGAATGAGTTAGTGACTTTGCAAAGACTTAGTGACTTAGTAAAAGAAAGTTGTACATAAACCCCATTCAGTTATACAGCGATTTGTTGTTTATTTGTAACAACCCTACTGTGCAATATCGATGTGTGAATCATAAACAAAAACAGAAATGTACAGAATGTTCTCATAATATTGTAGGGGTCTTTTCCAGTATCCAACATCATGAATAGACTTTTCTAGGGCTTTTGCAGAAGGACATGCTTTAGGGGCCAAACCTGAGCATTCCTTCAGAAATCAATCCAAACCTTTGGATGAATCTCTCTTTCTCTCTCGAGTTCTGCCATCAAGTTCACACCCCAGTGCATCTCAGAATGGATTCATAGAAGCATCTGCAGACCCTTTTGATGCAAGCAGACATCCTGGTGTATAATTTAGTGATCTGATGCAAAATGCCCAGCCATTCCTTCTCATCAGTTCACTAGCCACTCACAGTCCCCACACAAATTCAAATTTTTAGGATCCTTTCAAACTGCAGCCGAGATCAATATGCACACTGGAAATTTTAACGGCCTAATATGAAAAAAAATAAGCTTTTTCAAATATTATTCCACCGCTGTGCTCTTCTGAGATAATCGTGCTGTAAAAGCTGATTTGTGTCTGCTTTCTATAACCGATCGAAAGTTTGAGGTCGCACACAACTTAAGCACTCAAGCTTTGCAAACCCATCCGGGAGGAAACATCCTCTTGTCCAATAAAAGAGCAAGACTTAAGGTGTGTTCTTCCAGCTGACATTAATATTCCATATGAACCAGCGCTCGATATCAAACACTGCACTGGATAGGGACCCAAGCCTCCTGACCAAGAAACATGAAAAATACCGCCTGGCAGAAAATAGAAGGATTTAGCAAGGATTTGAAAATGAATCTTTGGTTCTGTTATCAGGCAGGATCAGCCGCAGGAGAGAGATCCTTCCGCTGTTACATGAGCCCTCACATTCGCTCGGCTCTATTCTTGATCTGACGACACACGTCTGTTCAGCAGTGTGTAGGGAACGTAATGTGCAGAGCAGTTCGCCTGAAGAACTATATCGATCAGAGATGAATAAAACAGTAGTCTATCCACCTATTAGCTCTAATTAAATGCCTTCATTTCCCTGGCGTCAATATTTCATTCTATCTTTTATCCCTAAGTGTCTTTTTGTTTCCATTTTTTTTTTTTTTTTTTTTAGACTGTGGCTTTTGAATTTTTTTGGCTTTTTCTCTCCACCTGACAGAAGGAATATTTTATATACACATTTTTGGATGGATGGATGGATGGATGATGGAAAGATACAAGAAGGGATGGCTGGATGGATGGATGGCTGGATGGATGGATGGATGGATGATGGAAAGATACCAGAAGAGATGGATAAATGGATGGATGGTGAAAAGATGCAAGAAGGGATGGATGGATGGATGGATGGATGGATGGATGGATGGATGGATGGATGGATGGATGGATGGATGGATGGATGGATGGATGGATGGATGGATGGATGGATGGATGGATGGATGGATGGATGGATGGATGGATGGATGGATCGATCGATCGATGGATCGATGGATGATAGAAAGATACAAGAAGGGATGGCTGGATGGATGGATGGCTGGATGGATGGATGGATGATGGAAAGATACCAGAAGGGATGGATAAATGGATGGATGGTGAAAAGATGCAAGAAGGGATGGATGGATGGATGGATGGATGGATGGATGGATGGATGGATGGATGGATGGATGGATCGATCGATCGATGGATGATGCAAAGATGCAAGAAGGGATGGATGGATGGATCGATGGATGGATGGATGGATGGATCGATGGATGATGCAAAGATACAAGAAGCGATGGATGGATGGATCGATGGATGGATGGATGGATCGATGGATGAAGCAAAGATACAAAAAGAGATGGATGGCTGGCTGGATGGATGATGGAGAGATAGAAAAAGGGATGGAAAGAGTAGCAGAATGGATGGAAAGATACAAGAAGGGCTGACTGACTGGCTGGCTGGCTGGCTGGCTGGCTGGCTGGCTGGCTGGCTGGCTGGCTGGATGGATGGATGGATGGCTGGATGGATACAAGAAGGGATGGCTGGACGGATGATGGAAAGATACAAGAAAAGATTGCTGGATGGATGTATGGATAATGAAAAGAGATACATGGATGGATGGATGAATGGATGTTTGGGGGAAACCCACGCAAGCATGGGGAGAACATGCAAACTCTACACAGAAACGCCAACTGGCCCAGTGGACACTCGAACTTGCGACCTTCTTGCTGAAAGGCAACAGCGCTAACCACTGCACTGCCATGCTACCCTATACTGGATTAATAAGGGTGGAGAAGTAGTGATGGATGGGGGGATTCTTCAAGCTGAAAATGACTAAGGTAACAAAATCTGGTTATGTATGAACATTTGGATTTGTCTGATTAATAAATGGTATGATAGCTAATGCAGGACCAGCTGTGGTCAATCATAAGCATGTGATCATCTTGAAATTAGTTTATAGATAAATTCACTTAAGAATATTGATTACTGTAAACTTCCTTGTACAGGTAGATCCATAAATTCAAAACTAATCTGACCATAAAACATATATTTTTAACCCAACGCTTGAGATGCTCAGCCTGGGGTTGAAACAGCACAGCATTTTTAGACTGAATGTTTTTTGATGATGTTGTTTGATGGGAGGATGTTTTATGTCTTTGTTTCATATTTTATTCATTTGCCACATGTTACATCAAGCCAGTGCTTAATTAAGCATTATCAAGCCAAACCAGTAAGCTATGAAACAAACATACTGTACAAGCCCTTGCATTTGATCTATGATTTGCTTGACAGTTTTGAAGTCGAGGCAGCAGGCAGGTATACAGTCAAGGTTTGAGTTTACACAGACTTGCATAACCTGTCTCATCAAACATCCACTATTAGTATGCACCAATAATCTCCAACAATATAACATAATGTGCTATCTAGAGTGTAATCACTAATATTAGAAAATTGCGGAATCATATCACTCAGTGCCACCGTCATTATCCTGATTAAAATGATGGTGCAATTTATGTGAGCTGTGAAAGTCCTCTTGAGCCCTGTTAAGTTGTATTGTTGTGCTTTTTTTTTTAATACGGCTGTGATTTTACCCCAGCTTTGAATCTACAAGGTCAAGCAGCGGGTAGAAATGTAGTCTCTGCTTAAGCTGTCAAAATTCAGCATGATTAAAATTATCAAAGACAAAAGACTGTTCATGAGGGCTCATAACATAACCTTAATGTTCGGGTAGAGCTTCTATTAAGCTAAAAAACAAACAGACCTTCACCAATGTACATAAACAGCTTAATAAACAAGTGCAAATACTTCTGGCCGGATACCATGCTAGAGTTGTATATTTGTGCTACTGTTGGCCGAGTAAGAACTAATAAATCAGACAAACCCATTTGGAGACCACAAAGCTGGAAAGAAACTAAATTGGATCTTAAGAGAGATAAGAGTGACTAGCGATCCAAAACAATGCTTTACAAAGATTATCAGAGGTGCACTTTTTGGGTGAGTAATTGGAAAAACTTTACGTTCAAGCTACGTTTTCTTGGCCATGTTCAATTGCAGTTAGAGTTTCTGCAAAAAAAAGGAGAAATAAATAATAAAAATGCCCTAGCAACAAGATTGAGTGCTCCAACAATATTGCAGTAATATCAGTTCCCCCATTCCCTGAGGTCATTTGTACTACAATCAATAATTGCCATGCAAATTGGTGCTATTTGCATTTGTATGAAGAGTGAGTCAGTCCATGATGTGATACGGGAAAGTAGTGCCAAATAAGTAGACCGAAATGCAATCTTAGCATGGACGACAGTGAAAATCTAAAAATAATATCCACTGAATGTTGCAAGAGATTATTATAAATTAATAAAATCAGCAATATATTAATGGCTGATTTAAACAAAACGGTTTACAAATATTTATGATCAATCATTACTATTCATGTTTTGTTGTTGGGTGCGTATGTATGCATACCTTATACAACTTGTGTGGTGGGGACCAAATGTCATCTAGTATAGCAATGCCAGTAATTTTTGGGGTCCCCATGAGGAAAATGGCTCATAGAATAAAGTATTCTGTTGGGGTTAGTGTATATAGTATCCAGTCTGTACAATATCAAAATCATTATGTCTATGGGCTAATTTCACGTGGCCGCCATTTTTAAAAGTGAAATCGAGGTTGGGGTAGAAAGAAATTCGTATGTATCGCTTGGAGTCACACAGGAATGTTGTGTACCTGACTGTATATCTTATCAGTGAAGAGAAAGTGACACAAATGTATCATTTCATCGCCTTCCAAGTGACCCGAAGGTCCATTCGTAATGGGTAGTTAAAATAAGAAGGGAAGTCAGACCTCATTTTCAGCTAAGTTAAGGTAAATTGCACTAGTTAGCTAATGTTTTCTTTCCCAAACACATGTTTTAGATGCCATTTATCAAACTCAAGTGAATGAACTGATTCTTTTAATTGTTTGCGGGAAATGGACGTTTTTAAAACTTCAGTGCTAGGACAACACTATTACAAACAACACGAGGGTGTGCTACAGAGGACTGCACTGTATTATCGCTGACCGGGTTACATAGGCTGTAGCAGGGAAGCGTCCCCATGGTTTATCTGGTGCCATGAACTGAAGCCTAGGAGGACACTTAAGCTTATAACTCTTAAAGAGATTGATGTTTTTTGATGCCTAATATGCTTAAATTTGTTTATTTAAACTTAACTGAATGATATAAAAGTGATGAAACTTACTCTTTATCACCTTTGATGATGATTGCTGATCCTAGCGAACAGAACAGACCTTTTATTCCTGGTTGCTTTGCGTATGTCTGCCTGGTCTTGTTGACATATACATGTGACTACCGGAACATGTTAATGCGCACAGCTGTCAATCAATTCGGTGGGTGGGGGGACTGCACTCCTACGTAAAGTTGCGGTCGGTCTGAAAACCGCTCTAATTGGTCCAATATTTTTATGTCGTTAAATTGAAAAAAAAAGGACTGGGTGTGTTTGTATCACCCCAATATGATGGTCTATACACTATACACTATATATGTTGAGTCCCAACATGGGAGGACTATAATAAAAAATTTGGTTTGGATTAAGCAGACTTACACACATATTGTACTTAAGCTATCTTGTGGGCTGTTGTATTTGAATTTGAGGATGGGTTGATGGTAGTGATAGATGATAGTGATCCTTTGTCCTCTGAATACATGTTTCAAAAATATACAGTTGAGTTTTTATTATACAATATTTATTCAGATTTTTTTTTATTGTGCACTTAACAAAAACCCTTATTTAGAGAAAAAACTAATACTGAAATTAATAAAAAACAATCTAAAATTAAGCAATTTCAAAATAAATAGTAAATCGGCCTCTAAAACTAATCAAAATTAACTGAATTTGAAAATAAAAAGTCAAAACGAAATAAAAACTAAAACTAATGAAAAATCCAAAACTATTATATTCTTGGTGTGTGTGTGTGTGTGTGTGTGTGTGTGTGTGTGTGTGATGAGTAACAATGTAATGTAAACTGAAAAAAGTTCTAAGGTTAAGTTCATTCAACATAAGAAAATAAAAATACCTGTATTCTGTACATATGTTTTGTTCAGATTTTATAAATCTCTAAATTGTAATATATAACTTGAACTACCTTTGATTCAAACACGCATGGTATATGCGTGTTCAATGCGTGTATCGTGGTGGCTGCTTTAGATAGTAACACAAAAAGGGTGTCCTCAAAATGTCTCACATATTTTTATTTGTACACTGATTTTGTAAGCTTGCAAATGCAAATGAGCTGCTGCTCCATAAGAGGGCACCAGTATATAAGAGGACAGAGTCTTTACAGCAGAGGTCACCAAGCTTTATTTAGCCCAACATCCCCAACCTCGACCTTGCTAAAAGGCTAGATATACCCATCTAATAAACTTGACAGAAAAATAAAGCTGCATTTTTCATTGGCATTTCCAGACCTTTAATTAAAAGGTTTTGAATAATGTAAAATCACTAGTTTAACCTACTTTAAATTTGTAATTGAGGCAACCAAGAAAATCTGTGAAAATGCACCTGGATGACATTTGGACGGATGAAAATTTGGGTGACATGCACTGTGATATTAGCAGCAATCAGATCATATGAAGTGTGTTTAAAAAAAAAAGAAAAAAAATGATAAAAGGATTTTAGGTGACACCTCTGCAGGTACATTAGCGTTTTGTAAATGAACTGTAATAAAATTATACTTCTTATAATAATAACTATTAGGGTCTACAACAATAATAAATACTAAAATATTATAATATAATTTAGCAATTTATATTTATTAATATACCTTCGGCTTAGTGCTTTTCATCAGGGGTCACCACAGCAGAATGAACCACCAAATATTCCAGCATATGTTTTACGCAGCGGATGCCCTTCCAGCGGCATCCCTGTATTGGGAAACACACATACACTCTCTCATTCACACACACTCATACACTACTCATATTTTGTTTACCCAATTCACCTATAGTTCATATCTTTGGACAGTGGGGGGGTGGGGGTGGGGGGGGGGGGGTAACCGGAGTAACCGGAGCACCCAGAGGAAACCCACACCAACATGGGAAGAACAAGCAAACTCAATACAAAAATGCCAACTGACCCAGCTGCAACTCGAACCAGCGACCTTCTTGTTTTAAAGTCATTTTTATTAAATGTTTTCTATTAGCAGTGAGAGTTTAGTGTGCTGGTTATATGCCTGCATTATCACAGTTTAATAAAAAATAAAGTTATCTTTCAACTTGCTGCGCTGTGGGCATGCATGGAAAAAGTGTATTGCAACATTTGATGTGAATCTCCATTTGAAATAAACTTGACCGTGCACAAATATGATTTGTAAACAACTACTTATTACTTTGAGGCTGGCTTCTCACAAGCTGCGGGGTGTCTTATGAAAAGCTGTATATTAATGTTTGAAAAGAGCAGTTGGATCAAGTAAACTAAAGAGATACATCACTGCACATATCTTGTACTTATTCTGCTGTCATATTCGTGATATACCTGTACAGTGATGAAGATCAATCATTCACAATCACGATTGGCGGGTTAGCGACTATGACTTTACAGCATGTGCTTCAGATACTCTGGCAACAACATACCTGTGGGTTTTACTGCATTGCCAATTTGAATTTGTAACATTTGAACACAAAGTGTGCATAGAGAAGACATACTGTTAGGCAGTGACAATTCTATTAAGTTCGTTTTATGTCAGCTGCTAAATACACACAAAAAAAACAATGTTGGTTATGTCTGTGAATGTAAACAGTTGGAGGGGAAATGCATGTGTCTCTTTTCACTACAATACTAATAACACGATTCAATTAGGTCTCACACTTATTATATTGAGCAATATATGTTGTAAAAAATAATAAAGGCATTTGACAATGTTCAGAAACCGTGCCAACTGATGAAAACTCCCTTTGGAGTGGACTTTTACTTTGTAATTTTAAAGACATTTTTTCAGGCTAAAAAATCTAATTACACACTATAAATAGTTGAATGTGTTAAAAGCTAAACAGGACCCTTTAATATTATGGTTGTAAGCTTATGACAATAAGGGAGATGAATGATAAATGGAAATGCACGGCTGTATGCAGGGCAGATGCACCTGTCTAGAATGCATTTAAAATGTTATACAAAGGTCAACAGAGCACTGAAATGTCATAAAAAAATCATAATTTAATACTTATTATGACTTTCACTTACATACTTTTCTTTACCAGCATTTGCCCTGAAGACAACTTACAAAAATCATTTGTTTTAAGGATTTAAACCTTTTAAAAACCACAATAATTACATTACCAACAAAATGAAAGTCTATTGACTTGGCACTAGGATGAAATATTGCAGTTTTAATAGGTACAGTTTTGCCCTGAAGCTCCTGAGAAACCTACATTCTCAGAAATAAAGGTAAGGAAGAGCTGTCATTGAGCTGGTACCTTTTCGGAAGGTACATGCTTGTATCTAATAGGTCCAAATTTCTACCTTAAAAGTATTTATAATGTGTATTTATGTTTGTATATTTATATGTTATTACCTAAAAGTGCAGAAGTATGCCTTTAGGTTCCAGTGTGGACCTGTTAGGTTTAAATGTGTCATTCATTCATTTTCCTTCAGCTTAGTCCCTTTATTCATCAGGAGTCACCACAGTGGAATGAACTGCCAACTTATCAAGCTTATGTTTTACGGATTGGATGCCCTTCCAGCCACAACCCAGTACTAGGAAACACCCATACACTCATTCACGCACATACACTAGGGCCAATTAAGGTCATTTAGTTCGCATATAGCATGTCTTTGGACTGTGGGGGAAACCGGAGCACCCGGAGGAAACCCACACAGGGAGAACATTCAAACTCCACAGAGAAATGTCAACTGACCCAGCTGGGACTTGAACCCGGACCTTCTTGCTGTAAGGCGACAGTGCCAGCCACTGAGTCACCATGTTTCCCTGGTTCAAACGTTTTCCTTCTGAAAAAGCATCACACCATTAACATTAGCAGTCACACATTTACAGTATACACACAGACATCTCCTATATTCTATAAAACTGCAGATTAACTATGTTTATACAGTATATAATAACTTATATTTAATTGTAACTTATTTAATTTGATTGTAATGCAATAATATGCACCTATTATCCACAATAATTATAGTATAAAGTGCTATACAAATAAACTTGAATAAAATTTAATTGTGAAAGTATAGCATAAAACATAGTTATTAAATAAAATGAGGGTGAAGTGTAACAATTTTACAACAATATACAATATAAAATTTAAATAAAAAATACTTTTGGTCCAAATTGATGTTGTTTGGATAAACAGGCAAAATGATGACTAAAAATGAAATGGAAAACACTAAAATGATCATAAGGATGCACAACAGTTAATATATAATAACACCATGCTATAGCTGCCATTTAAACACTAAGCAGTCCACCAGTTGGCCCATTAGAATTTTTTTAGCGCACTTATTCAATTTTACTTGATATAAACCATTGGAAGGAAAGGTTGCATTCATCATTTGAATCAAAGTTCAGCATTCTAGCCTTCTTTTGAGCTTCAACACATTTGCTCTTGTATATGTTCAGCCCTGCCATGCCTGTGACCTGTTCCCATTTGCTGAATAAAGTAAAAGGTTAGCCTAGTCCTTCACACAACTTCACCTGACAGGGTTTAATCCCCACAACCAATGCTTTTTTCCTCCTCCTCCTTTTTCACTCCTCAAGCGGCCTTTCCCTTCTACACCTGACTTGAAATGGAATTTGGTCTCGTCAGCCTTGAATGTATAATACAAAGGGATACCTTTGTCCTCTCTGTAAGTGCTGGGTAATGAACTGTGTGGAATGCAATCTGGCACTAACTAAAAACCTCTTTTCAGCCCCATTTTAGAAGGACTGCACTTTAAACTGAACAGCCTGGCTCTAAACCACTACCTTTTTCCCTTTTTTGTATCTTCCTCTTCTTTAAATTGAGAAATTCTTACCAACATGAACTTTACTATATGCAGTCTTTTTAACATTCATGATTCTTAATCTGCCGGGGGAAATGACAATCATCAAGCCTTGAGACTTAAGGTTACCCTTTTTCCAATTACGCCCGCTCCCTTGTGAAAGGCATTTTTGATAAATGTTACACATGATTTAAGTGAAGGAGAAATATTTATTTGCTGGTGTCTTTTCAGAGCACTTGTGCCAACTATGCTGAAGGTTTTAATTATAAAAAGGCTGCTTTTAATAAACCTTACAGTTTTACTTTTGTAATTACAGGACAGTTTTTACTTCACTAATGTTCTTCAGAATAAAACCAGAATACATGTAAAATTGTAAATTGAGGGGGCTGAAAAATAAAGGTTAAATGATGTCAGCCAAAAGGCAAAGTCATTTTTTAGTCACCCCACATGAAAAAATACTATAGAAATTTACAGTAAATAGTGTCTTAATTTAAGCATACTCAAGTGTTTTATACTTTATATTAGTATTTACAACTTTGTTAATGAACACTACAGCATACTGTAGCCTTAACAAACTGTAATCAACACTGTAGTATACTTTAGTTGTTACTACCAGGGGCGTAGCAAACAGGGGGGAATATGCCCCTCCTTATTTTTAAAGCCAGACCAATTAGAAACAAGTGATTGACAATTATATAAACAAACTTTTGGAACTCATTCAGCCTCACTTTTGAAATGTCCAGTACACCCCTGGTTACCACAGTAAACTGTGGTGTATTGTGATGTACTACACCCAATAACTTTAAAAAGCAACAGTTTTGGGTAACTTGTTTATATTTGTTGCTGTGATAAATTATTATATCACCACAACAGATTTAGAATAGTACGGTTAAAACACAAAAAGCATTTACACATGATTATATTATGTGGGAAGGTACTTATATATTTAAGTATGCTCAGTGTTGATGGTGGAGGGGTCAACTTATTTCAGTAGTTGTTTGGTGCTTCAGTGAATCAAATACATGAATGCATTTAAATTACATCTAATTTATTAATACAATGTTTACCTTTTTAGTCTTTTGAGGGTTATTTAGTGAATATTTTAGGAGTTACTTAAGGTCAAACTATACAAAATGTGTCTTTTTTCTTTTTTTTAAGCTACATGCATATATAAACACCTATTTTACAAGAAACATGTTTTGTGAATACTTAAGATGCCTTCTGGTGCTCTAGAACTGCCAGGTTCAGACTGTTGAATGATATTTTGCTTAGCATTGATTTTGCGCAGTTATGCATTTACAATGGTATTAACCATTATAGGGGGGGATCAGATGTATATTTCTACAATACTTTTTAAATTATTAATATTTAAGATATAGATCAGAGAAAGTTATTTCTTACTATTAAAGGGCTGACCACCCCTTAACATTTTGTTTTGATGTCCTTAAGAGGGGATCAAGCGTTAATTGCAACCCCCCTGTAATTCGCACTCTGAATATGCTTTTAATAATATTTTATATGTGTGTGGGGGGGTTATTATTTTTTTTTTTTTTAGATTTTTTATTATTATTATTTATTATTTACAAAACCTCTATTATCAGACTAAACATTTATTGAATCGTTTATTCATTTAAAGAATTAAACTAATCATATATTAGTAATCGTCGTTGTGATCATCAAGCTACAGATGAAGCCGTATGAATGCAAAGCACCTTCCTCTGGATCTGGGCTGGAACAGATCTGCCGGAGAAAGAAGAAGGACAGAGCGGGCGCTCCCTGATGAGTGATGCATGATTCTTATTTGACAACCTGCTGATTACCCTCTCAGGGAACAAGCACATAAATCTGAAGGAGCTGCCTGGAGGAGTAGATCAACTGTTCTCATACTGCCCCCTTGTGGTGGAAATAAAAGCTTAGACAACAGACGCTGGTTCACAACTGAACTGCAAATGTCTTCTGACTTTCAGACGGAAAGGATTTGAATTGAGTTGGCAGACAGGATGCAGAATTTACAAATAATAATAATAATTATTATTATTATTATTATTATTATTATTATTATTATTATTATTATTATTATTATTATTGTTGTTGTTAACATACAAAATATAAGTGCAAGTTTTTAGATTTGAAAAATCTGAACAATGTATCTACACATATACCATTAGCATATGGGGTGTCATTTCATAAATAATAAAATTAATATCAAAAACAGTAAAACTGCATTAGATTATATTTAATTTTTTGATGGCTCTAGTATTTTCTCACTGCATCTGATCAAAATAGTAGGCCTATGGTCCAAAGTATACAAAAACCATCATTAAAGTATCTCATTTCATTTATTTCAATATTTTATTGTGCTTTTTTTCATATAATATACAAACTTCTGTCGCAACATACGCAACTGATGTCAAAGATAACGAGATTCGGCCCACCAAAACAGAATCTCTATCATAATGTTGTGCAGTTGCGTCTAGCCACTTGTGGTTTTGAACCACCACCTAGTCGACATTTAAATTACTGCAGTCAGATTAGTTTTACTTTCTTTTTCTCTTAGTGTATATTCAAGACAAGAGTAACACATGAGTTTTAATTCTGTGACCGATTTAAACGTTAAAATATGTCCGTAAGTGCTTCATTTTTACTAATAAACTAATAAATACTAATAAACTAATATATACTAAATAATTACTACTGTAATTATTTAACTAATGAGTTGATTAAAATGCAAGTATTACTTTAACACATTTACAAATGTCTCCATATTTACAAAAAATAATTCCTAATATCCATAATGCCACACCCACTTAAAAATAATAATACAAAATTTTAATTCAAAGCTTCTAATTCAAAGCATTCCTAAGCTTGAACACAAATATGGGGAAAAATATATTGTTTGCTCCACAGGCTAAACCTGAAAAAAAAAACGTTATTACAAATATATTATATGTTATTTACAAACATTACAAATTTTATAAACATTTTAAGAAATATTGCTATAAAAAGATGTGTATATATTGCTGTTTTGTATAGTTTCAATGGGCAAGGTTAAATCCTGAAGATCTGGAGAGCAACTATTGAGGACAAAAGTCAGAGATGGACAATAATAAATAACAACAGTAACATTAAATGAACTTTGTTTTATGTGTTCCAACTGATAAACTGAAGCAGATCCAAATCTTCAATTCTAAATAACATCCCAAGTACGTTCGCAAGCCACAACCAAACCTGGATAATCTAATTCCATCAGCAAAGCTGTATTTATTTTATTTTGGTTTGCCACATTATAACTGTAAATCAGATTCATCACACAAATATGGAAACGGTCAGTTACGGCCACGTATAATTTTGAAGTCTGCAACTCAAATAAACACACCTAACCTTCATTTATAGCATGGAAACGAATTGTAACATTTAAAGTGAAAGTGCAGGGACTTGGGATTTGCTAAACCAGTCCCAGATGTGCTCGTGCAGCTCCGTCCAAACCAAACGCTGCTGGAATGCACAGTAAAGGGTTTCTGCAGCACAGTGCAGTTCAGCTAAGGTTAAGAAGATTGTTCTGGGTTTTTCTATATGTGGACAAGGTGGACGAGGTCAGTCTGAATGCTGAGAGGTCAAACATGATTTTAGAAGCCAAGAAGCACAAATAAAGGTGCGATGTGAGGAGTTTACCAGAAGGGGGCGATGTAATGCTTTTGATGTTTATTAAATCACCCATTCTTGTGCTTGTCTATACTTTTTTCTCTTATTTCAAAAATAGTGAATAAAAAATGATTGCAGCAACTTTGATACTTAAAAAAACGCAGAAAAGGTGTTACATTGTGCATATTATTTATATATATATATATATATATATATATATATATATATATATATATATATATATATATATATATATATATATATATATATATATATATATATAATCTTAAATAAAAATAAATAAATAAATAAATATGAAAAAAACATAGGGAAAATTATATAAGGTTATTTATTGAAAGACGTTTTTGACATTTTAAAGGATTTTTTTAAGCCCATTAAAGATAAAATACATGTAATATTATCAACTTAAAAATAGCCAGTACAGGCAACTCACTGTATAACGATGGTTTTTCCTTCAGACAAATTTAAAAAATATTGCGTGAGGGGAGCTAATAATGTTGACCTTAAAACTATTTTTCCTTTTTTTTTTTTTATTAAAACTGATTAGCCGAAATAAAACAACTCTCTCCAGATTAAAAAATATTATGGGAAATACTGTAAAAAAGAAAAAGAAACTCCTTGCTTTGTTAAACATTATTTAGAAAATATTTTAAAAAGAAAAAAATCTAAACTAAATAAAAAAAATAATAATAAATTAAAGAATTAATTTTTAAAAAGTTTTTAAAAAGAAAAAAAAAAGTTAAAAATATATACAAATTAAATAAATACTTTAAAAAATGTATGCCCATTAAAGATAAAATATATGACTTCTAGTCCACTAAAAATAGACAGTGTTGGCAAGTCATTGTATAATGATTGTTTGTTATTAAGACTTCTTAATTATAGTTATTAGGATTAGTTAGTTATTAAGATTTCTTAGGTGGCTAAAAATATTGACATTAAAATGCATAAAAACTGATTTTATTCTAGCCGAAATAAAATAAATAAGACTTTCTCCAGAATAAAAAAATATATATTATTATTAGAAATACTGTGAAAAATTCCATGCTCTGTTAAACATAATTTGGGAAATATTTGAAAAATAAAAAAATAATTTTTTAAATAAAAAACTATTTAAACAAAATATTTTTATGATAATAAATTTAAAAAAAAAAACGTTTTTAAAAAAGTAAACAATATATCCATATAAATTAATTATAATAACATTATAATAACTAATAATAAAAAATACATAAACAAACAAATAAATAAAAGACAAGTTATTTATTCATTAAAAGCCATTTTTGCTTTTTTTTTTTCTTGCCCATTAAAAATAACATATTCGACTTATAGTCAACTAAAAAAGAGCCATTATTAGAGTCTTTTCCAAAAATGTACACTGAATGAAAAAGAAAAGCCTATTATAATAAAAAATATTAACAATGTACCGAATACAAGATTTAGAGTTTAGTCAAAATTATGTCAAAATTAGTGTTAGGGAAAGTTACTTTTGAAAGTAATGCATTACAATATTGACTTGCTCCCTAAAAAAGTAACTAGTTGCGTTACATATTTACTTTTTGTTACTTTTGAGTAACTTTTGTGTTATTTTTTTATTAACTAGCTAAAGCTGGATATTTTTCAAAACTTTTTTTTTTCTTTCTTTTTTTAACATAGGTGCTCTGCAATTAACAACACACTGTATAACCTACATTTATCTTTAAAAATATATTTTTTTTAATTTAAATTAAAATTTCTTAAAAGATACATTTTAGCATAATGTTATACAGATTATTGAACATTCAAAGCAATGCATATGCTACTGTAGTACTATTTGTCTTAAGTTAAAATGCTGTCTATTGAGACAATCAATGCCCTTTTGTTTTCAACTCATTCTCTCACTGAGCGCTTGATTCAAAATGACTAATTTTAATTCAGCGATTTATTTAATAAAACCTAATTGATTAAACAAAGGTAACTTGTGTTACATTTTCAAAAAGTAACTCAAATACTATTACTTATTTCTTAAAAGTAATGTGTTACTGTGCTCATTACTTACGTAGAAAAGTAATATTATTACATAACTTGAGTCACTGGCGAAGCAGTGGCGCAGTAGAGAGTGATGTCGCCTCACAGCAAGCAGGTCACTGAGTCGCTGGTTCAAGCCTCGGCTCAGATGGCGTTTCTGTGTGGAGTTCGCATGTTCTCCCTGTGTTCACATGGGTTACCTCCGGGTGCTCCGGTTTCCCCCACAGTCCAAAGACATGCCTTACAGGTAAATTGGGTGGACTAAATTGTCCGTAGTGTATGAGTTTGTGTGTGAATGTGTGTGTGGATGTTTCCCAGAGATGGGTTGAAGCTGGAAGGGCATCCGCTGCGTAAAAACAGCTAGATCATTCCGCTGTGGCGACCCCAGATTAATAAAGGCACTAAGGCGACAAGAAAACGAACGAAAGAATGAATGAACTTGAGTGACTTGCGAAGCGTTACCCCAACATACAGAGATAGGTACATAGTTCAGTCCAAAATAGTGTCACATGAATGCATTCACAAAAAAGATGAACAATTGAGCATATATTTACTGTTTGGCCAAAGGTGTTTTGAATATTGGCTGAACTGCTGTGCAAACCTTAAGGTTTTGAGTTAAGTGCTCATGTAGTTTGTGGGACAACACTCTTTGAGCCGAAGGAGACAGGGGCATTTCTTATATTTTGTTTGTTCTAATTTTGCTTTTAAATGACTCCAGTCTTGTACAAAACAAATCCGCCCTGATGTTTAAGACATGAGAGACATAAAAAAAGAAAAATAAGCGAGTCTGGAATCAGAACAGAGGAGCAAAAGTCTCAGTCAGCCTAACCATATCCTCCACACGTCTAAATTTAACAATCGCGCGCATTGATTATATATGTCATCTCTTTTTAATGAGCGCGGTTTTACACACACGCATACAAGCACAAGCCCGCAGATACACAAATATACAGACACACACACATTCAGACTCAGTAATAACCATCATATAAATCTGACTGAGGTTGAGCGTTCAGATGTCTTGGCCAGGGACACAATCCCTGCATAGACATTCAGCTGACCCATGTGCTGATTAAAAGATTCATACTCTCCAATCTGAGCTGTCCCACCAAACTAAACACGCCAACCCATTTTCATTAACTTCCAGAGGCCTATCAAAACACATTTGTGGCCAATATATACTTAAAGGAGAGGCGAATTAAATCAAACAGTCGTCTTTTCCATGGTCTTTTTGAAAGGGGATCTGGTACTGAAATCGGTGGGTGATTTATCTTACTGAGTCTCCACTATAAATGTTGAGAGGAGCAATACAGCGGACACTCTTTCTTTCCCATTTTCTCTTTCCTTTTCCACATCTATTGTTTCAACAGGTGTTTTACTGTCAACCTAGAATCCATTACTGTCATTTACATTGTTTTTTTTTCATCATAAACACATTGAGAAAACTTTATGTTTGCAACCGCTCTTTCAAGGTTATATCTGAAGCTTTTGGCACAGAGCGAAAATCTTTGATGCTTTAGCCTGTTATTTTGAGGTTACATGTCAAAACAACATTCGGTTAATTTAGCAACACATTAAAATCTCTCATGAACATTCCTGAAACATTAGCAAACTATTCAGAGCAATGTCCAACAAGGATTTATATTCATTCAATTTTGGTATATATATATATACCATATATATTTTTATATATATATAAAAAATAAAAACAAAGAAAGTTGTTGAATGTTAAAATAAGGTTAATTAAATTAAAAATAAGAAACATCCTTGATCTGTTTCTTCGCTCTTCTTTATTCTTTTTTTATGTATTATAAAAGTATTGGATCATGTTTTGGTGTGTGTGTGTGTGTGTGTGTGTGTGTGTGTGTGTGTGTGTGTGTGTGTGTGTGTGTGTATGTATATATATATATATATATATATATATATATATATATATATATATATATATATATATATATATATATACATACATACACACACACACATACATATATGCATACATATATGGTATATATTTGGTATACACAGTTTAAGTCAGAATTATTAGCCCCTTTTGAATTCTTATTTTCTTTTTTTTTAAATTTCCGAAATGATGTTTACCAGAGCAAGGAAATTTTCACAGTATGTGATAATATTTTGTCTTCTGGAAAAAGTCTAATTTGTTTGATTTCGGCTAAAATAAAAGCAGTTTTTATTTTTTTAAACACCATTTTAAGGTCAACATTATTAGCCTCTTTAAGCTATTTTTTTTTCCGATAGTCCACAGAACAAACCATCATTATACAATAACTTGCCTAATTACCCTAACCTGCCTAGTTAACCTAATTAACCTAGTTAAACCTTTAAATGTCACTTTAAGCTGTAAAGAAGTGTCTTGAAAAATATCTAGTCTAATATTTTTACTGTCATCATAGCAAAGATAAAAATAAATCAGTTATTAGAAATGAGTTATTAAAACTATTATGTTTAGAAATGTGTTGAAAAAAAATCTTCTCACCGTTAAACAGAAATTGTGGGAAAAAATAAACAAGGGGGCAAATAATTCAGGGGGGCTAATAATTCTGACTTCAACTGTATATACATACACAGTATAACTTCTACTGTAAGAAAATATCAGCATTCGGTACATGTTTTGAGTACCTTTGAATGAAAAGACCCAATCTAATCGTGCTTATATTTTAGTAAAGGTTGGTCATTTTTGATCCAAAGAGTATACAGAATTCTGAGACAACAGGAGGGTTAAAAGAACTCAGTTTCCAGAACATTTTATGGGTCAAAATGAAGCCTCACTCTATCTAAGCCAACACACACACACACACACGAACACACGCACACCTCACAGATGAATGTACTGCACCTGGTCTCCATCATCCAAAACCGACACAAAAGGCCAGATGATGCGTATCCTTTTAAGGGGTCATGTTTTTAAGATATCTTTTCACCCTCTTCGTTTTTCCCCTCCGCTTGTACATGTGGAGAGGTGCTGGAGCACTTATAAAAAAAAAAAGTGGCAGTTAAGTGTTTGGGGAGACAAAAGCGCTTGTTGCATTTAAAGAGGTGAAGGGGATATGAGTCTATTCACGGTAGGTACGGTGTGAAAAGTAGAGCGAGGGAGGAAAGAGAGTTTAGCTGTGGTAAATGGAGCGGCGGTTCGGTTCAGGCTTAAACGTTATCTCTTTGGAGTTAGTCATGCCTGCATGTTGAGAGATGTGAGGTGGAGAGATGTGGCGTATGTTGTTATGCTGCCTAATGCAGAGTTGAGATGACACAATACTGAAATGTTGGGTCCTAAATTCAATACACATGTCAGGCTACATGTTGCTTCCCAATAATTTACTGTTTGTCATATTAACCACATGCATGATGTCGATAAGAAGGTGAAATTAGTGACTGACTTCATCAAGGAATCAAGGAAAAGTTGTTTTAGAATAAATCACTTATTATTAAAAAAGTTAATTGAATAAAAATTGAAATAGAAAACGGACAATGGAACTAGATACAAGAAGGGATGGACAGGCGGATGGATAGAAAAGAGATACAAGAAGGGATGGATGAACAGACGGATGGAAAGAGATAAGGCATGGGCGGAGGATGGATGAAAAAAAGATAAAAGTAGGGATGGGCAGAGGATGGAAAGACATACAAGGGACATACAAAGATGGATGGAGATACAAGGACAGATAAAAAGATGGATGAAAAGATTCAAGAAGAGTTGGAAAGAGATACGAGAAGGCATGGGCGGAGGATGGTTGGAGGTGCAAGGGCGGCCAGACGAAGAGATGAATGAAAAGAGATAAAAGAAGGAATGGATGGATTGATGGATGATGGATGGATGGACAGATGGAAAGGGATACAAGAAGAAATGGATGGAAGGATGGAAAGAGATACAAGAAGGGATGATTGATTGGATGGATGGACAGATGGAAAGAGATACAAGACATGGGCGGAGCATGGATGGAAAGAGATAAGTAGGAATGGATGGATGGATGATGGATGGATACAAGAAGAAATTAATGGATGGATGGTTGGACATGGAAATAGATACAAAAAGGGAAGGATGGATGGATGGACAGATGGACAGAAAGTAATACAAGGATTGACAAATTGAAGGATGGATGGACAGATACAATAAGGGATGGATGGATGGATGAATACTATAGATAGATACAAGAATGGATGGATTGAGGGATTGATGAATGGACGGACGGACGGAAAGAGGCACAATAAGTGATGGATGGATGAATGGATGGATGTATACTATGGATGGATGGATGGATGGATGGATGGATGGATGGATGGATGGATGGATGGATGGATGGATGGATGGATGGATGGACAAATGGAGATACAAGAAGGGATGGATGGATGAAAACGGATACAAGGCGGCATGGATGGATGGATGGATGGATGGATGGATGGATGGATGGATGGATGGAAGGATGGATGGAAAGAGATAAAGAAAGGGATGGATGAATAGATGAATGAGCAGGCGGACATATAACTTTCACATCACTATGTACAGAAGACTCCCTCAACAAACATCTGATCTGCATTAAATGTCATACTGAACATCTCTCAAACAGGAAAACTATCTGTTTGACTAAAGTAAAAAACATTTGGTCAAACTTAATGCTAACTGTTGCTTCTGGGCTTTTTTTGCAAATCTTCTGATACCTCCTTAAGTAAACAGCATGTAATTCCAGAACATCACCCTGTGGCTAACCAATTCCCATGTGTTTTATTTTGTTTGTTAGTCTGTAATATTCAGCATATAAATTATATCATTATAGGTCAGACCCTGCAGCTATTGGGGAGTGACACTCAAACCATGTACTTATTGGCTGCATGCTTCTTCCTACTTCTGTTCAGACATGCTTCCATTTCCTACACAGATCTGAATCTGTGTATTCAACCGCATTCTTTTCTTTCCAAAAACCTGTGAAATTCCAGCATTCCACAGTCATTTCTTTCCCCGTCTCTATCTGTCTCTGCTGAATAGTTTATGCCAACACTATAGAAATCTTTAGCCATACCTTTGCTATCTGGTGTGGGTTTATCAGAAGTGAACAGTCACTATGTATTTTCACTTCTATGTGGAAGTTAAAAAGTTAAGCTAACCCAAAAATGCATATATACATATAACACATGATTTCCATAGCACTTTCTTACTATGGTTACAGATTTCCATCATTCTTCTTAATATACTTGTTTGGAACAAGTTATGTGTGCAAAATGAATGGCAGAGTTTTAATTTCTATGATACCTATCCTTTTAAGTACGTTTGTATCTGCTATTTTTTAAAAATATAAATATCAAAACAGACAAATAAATATTTTAGGAAACAATGAATAAGCTAATTTAAAAATTCAGAGTTTATTACTAAAAAATGACAATCATACTTCTCACACTATAATGATATTAAGTGATTTATACTTCTGCTAGGGATGGCTGATGTGAAACTGACATTTAGACACAGTGTCGAGATCCCAAAGTGCAAGTGTTTCAAAACACTGCACTGAAGCATGATCCGAAACACCCAGGTCACGTGACTAAGGTGATTCAAAATAAACAGGTCACGTGACTAAAGTGTTTCGAAACATCAATCATTTCAGAAGCGTTTCGAGACCTGGCGAATCTGCATTTGACTGACAGTATAGGAGTAAATCTCGATCTCATATAGCCTAGTTGATTGTGCATACGCATATATTTACTGTGCTGCAAATAGCTTTTGGGTTCGAATCCATACTTGTACAAATATAAAGAAATTATGATATTGTCTTGACAGGATACAGCTGCGGATCCGCCATCAATATAGCATCATTTTTGAAACTGTATAAGAGTAATAAATATTTTTACAGTACATTGATGGTTGGGTTTAGGGTTGGAGTAGACATTAATACAATATTATAAATGGGAAAATTAATGAATAATATAAATGATTCTCGTTAATTTCCGGTCGTAACCATATCTAATAAAACAAGACATTTTTTTCACAAAGTATTTGCTCGGATGTCAGACCAATGTCAAAACAAAACATGTTACAAACAGAACATTTAAAAATGAACATCTATAGCTGCATCTCCCTGGGTTCAAATCCATTATCTCTGCATGCCAGTCAGGATCTCTCACCGCTTCACTAAATCACTTAAAGCTCAACTCTACAACGTGGGGTTTTAATACCGCAATTTTCTTAACTGTTTCGTTGCTGAAGCTGTTCCAGAGCAATACATAAAAATGACATAAGGTGTCATTGTAGAGACAGGTTTCAAAATGTTTCGAAGCTTCGACACATTTGCTTCGACTGTTTAAGTGTTTCATGAAGCCTCGCTTTGCCCACCAATAAATTTTGCTTTGAGTGATCGCTGTGACCCACGGCGCATGCTAAAACTAAAACTCATTCAGAGGCGGGAAACAGATGACGTGCAGCAACTTTAATCATAAGGTAAACACAAAACAAAAGCTCCTTCACAGGAGTTATCGCTTGTAAACACTCGCTCCATTGGGCTTGCGACTCTCAGCATTGTCAACACCCGTGACCAATCCGACCGAGCACACAGCTTGTGATACGCGTTGTTGTGATGTTTAAAGATGTTTAAAGAGGTGCGCATCAATGTCTGCGTCAGCCAAGTCGATAGTTATACCACTGCACTAAGGCTCCGCCGGACCATACGCGTACACTTAAGTACAGTATAAAACAGCTTTTACTGTTTTATATAATACAATTGTATTTCATATTACAATCGTGTATTACTGTCCAAACAGGGGAGGGTTTTATATAAAAAGATAATAAATTAAAATAATAATAAAACACTGATCAATGGTACTACGCAAATAACAAACTAAACATGCTTAAAGGTGCAGTAGGTGATTGTCTTCAAAAACATTTTTTGTTGTGCTGGTTAAAAGTGTCTTCATATTCCAATAGTACTGATTAATGATCTAAATATATTTATATGTATCTTTATAATCTAGGTGAGGCATAAAACTAAAATATATTCTTCCAATTAAATATTTTCGGGCCAACAACTCCCATAATTTTGATACAACAACAAAACATAAGCAAATGGAGCTATTTCGCCTAGCTTGTTTCACTGAGGTGAAGTTGATTTTATATTCACATTGGTCCATTTTTGAACAATGAAAAGCTGTGATGCGGTCCCTATATTGTTTATCATGCTACTTTGAACATTTGCTCTGAAATAACATGTAAGTACGGCTTAGTAATAAGTGTAATTCCTGCACCCCTAGTTACTTTAGGACAAAGCATGTGAGAGAGTGAGACCAGCGATCTCTGTATGTATGAAATATTACACATTATGATAAGTTTTGATTACTACACAACAGAAAACGTGCTAAATATAATACACTTTTTCATTCGGCATTGTAGTATTATAAAGTATTGTAAAGTTTTCTAACTGGAAAATTACATGAACTAGTAGGTTGTCTACAGTCGTCTTTAACATAAACGCATTCGTGTTTCAGGAGGCTTGGCTTTAAATGGCAGGAGAGGGACTGTGTTTCAAAGATATTATGCTAACTGGTTAGCATTGTGGCAGATTACCTACTGCATTTTTAACCAGGAACATGCAAAATCAGAAAATTAATGTTTATATTTGTCACCACACATTTACGCACATTGTTATACTATATGATATATTTAGCTATTTTTACCTGCATGCACTTTTAAAAAATCATTAACCCTGGTGTCGTGTTCACATCCCGCCCCTTACTTCAGTGCTCCCGGTCAAAGTTGTCTGGTCTGTTTTAACTTTTGTCTGCTCTTATATTAAAACAAAAAAATTTTTCACCACAATTTCTTATTCAACATTCTTTAGCTATAGTGAAAATACAAATCGGCACGGAAAATGTATTACAAAATGAACAATAGATGACAGAAATCAAAATACTTTGTTTCGTTAATAATAGACAGCTCGCAAAAATAACTATCATTAGATCAATCCAGATTAATCCATCTGAATGAATTATCACCCAGCACATACCAATTATGGTATATACGAAAATGGTATACTTTCCTGTGTATTGAGAGCTCGAATTTTCATTCAGTACTTCAATTGGACTATATTAGTGTGCTAAAATAGAGAATAGTGACTGAGGGTAAAGACAGTGAGGACACAGAACTAGCACTAGTTATAGTTTGGTCATTTTTGAGCGAGATGCTAATGGTCTAATCAAATAAAATAATTGATGCTAAGCTAAAGTGCTTCTGCTACACCCAGAGATAGGCTGAACGAAGTATGGCAGAAAGAAGAAAGAAAGAAAGAAAGAAAGAAGGAAACAAACAAACAAACACAGATGGAATCACATAACAGACACCTGTCTAGTCTGTGTGAGGATTTGATGCATTGTTTTATCAGGAAGTTGATTCACATTGAAGGATCCAACACCATCTTACCGCAATTCATAAGTTATTGATTTAGTGGTTAATCCGTATGAATTCATACGACCTCATTCATAACATTTAGTATGATTTGCTTATCCCCAATAATGGTTGGGTTTAGGGGTGGGGTTGGTTTTTAAAATCGTACGTTTCCTTGGGAGATCAGGCTGGAGGATCGGCACGTGGGAAAGAGATGTGTACATGCAAAAGACATTGTTCAGTCTGAAATGTGTGTGTGTGTGTGTGTGTGTGTGTGTGTGTGTGTGTGTGTGTGTGTGTGTGTGTGTGTGTGTGTGTGTGAGCGAGTAAGTGAGTGAGTTGGGGTGGTGTGTATGAGGATGTTTTCTGTCTAATGGATGAATATAGTCTGGATACCCATAAATTTCCTATGGTGGTCACTTTTGACCGGGAACACCACAGTTGTAACAAGGTTGATTCAAGAGTTCACACTTGGATAATGTTTGACTATTTTAGCAGGTTTGGCAAGCTATTTCGGGAGAGAACCCTGAGCTCGGAGATGGATGACCTCAAGGCTCCCGCCTGGTCAATGAGCATTAGGAAAGATCCGAGATCAGGTAGTTTTGTATATCTTTCCAAGAGTAGACCGCTAACTGAGCTAGTTGTATATAGTAGGTGCTTGTGACTTTAACTTTGTTGCATGTTTTTTAAGTGTGGGAGGAAACCGTAGCGCCCGCAAAAAATCCACACAAACACAGTGAGAACATGCAAACTCCGCACAGTGTCGACTGGCTAAGCTAGTGTTTTGAACCAACAACCTCCTTGCTGTGGAGCAACGATGCTAGCCGCTGAACCGCCGTGTTGCCCGAAGGAAGGGGAAGAAGGGAAGGATGGGGGGGTTTCCAAAACGAAGATGGGGAATAGAGTTTTAGGATGAATATTTATATAACATTTAGAATGGTCTGATTGGCCAGTTAGTGATTAGTGATAGGGATCAGCTGTAGTCAATCCTATCACGTGCTCCGCTCGAAATTAGTTTGTGAAACTTCACACTTAAAATCCAATCAAAGAGGTGATCATCACTTTTATATGTTCAAGTGCAAAGTGTTGAGGATATCATAAGGCTTTGAGGCAAACAGATGTAAAACCCAATATTTATGAGTGATTTTTTAAGTGGTAAATCGGTCAGATTTGAACCGAACACAAACGGAAGGTTAATAATCAGTCTGATTATTAGTCTATGGCAAGTTTTAACAATAAAATGTAATATTTTCTTGCAAATATTTCTACACATTTCAAATTTTATTTATTCTCATAACCGCGTTTTAGTATTTTACATTAATCATTTAAAAAAATGCCCCTTCATTTTGTTTTGGACTGAACATGGAATTAATATAATTTGAGATTAAAAAACACATTTTTAGTGACGAAGATGATGATATACATCCACTTTTAGAGGTCTCAGTCTTGTTTCTCTTTATCTACATTACAACACACATGTTTCTAAGCCCTCCCGCTGTCATCTTTCAATTACAGTTCGCAAAAATGCCGCAACGCTAGCAAATATCAGTCATCAGGAACACTTAGGCAGCGTTTCAACGTTAAATCATTTATACCCATTTAGAAAGGAAAAGGTTTTTCAGGATCAGGCTATAGCTACCGCAAGCCACCTAGACAAATAAGAGGACATATTTCTACCAGATGTGCGCTTGCTTTACCATTTTGACATTATTGTTGTTTCGTTTTGAGCCTAACTGACAGGTCTTGCTCATTCAATTGCATCTTAACATTCAATTATTTGGTGCCGGGATGTCTCAGGCCTGCTTCTTTTTAGCTGATTTGCGCATTTAGTCATATCGAGCCGCCTGGCGGATGGAGTATTAGCTGTATAATTTTGTGGTCTGTGGACTGATGGATTGCGCGATCTGATATCTCCAGGATTTTTCAGGTCAATAAATGTTTGTTTTGAGAAGCATCCAGCCTGAATGAGACTAGAGAATAGAGTTTTGATGGAAAAGGATGATAAAGTGAGTTCGGTTATTGAGAACGCTCTGTCTCTCAAGTCTACGCTGTGTCTCCGTCTCCTCATTTCACCCCTCAGACCGCTCTGCTTTTCTTCACCCTGCACCTCCCAGCTCCTTAGCTTACCGTTTCTCCTTCTGTCTCCTTTGCGAATGAATGTTTTATCTGATAAGTCATTTCATAGGCTTGTAAATCTTCGATAGGCATTGTCAGATTCTTACCACAGGGCCAAAGTGCCCACCCTCAGCAGAAAGTGCACTCTTTGAACTTGGCCCGCCTGCTTGTACGACTGTGCGACTGCTGACTTTATGAGACAGAAATATTTGCAGTGTATGATGGCGAGAGACAGAGAGACTCCTGAAGGTTATGATTTTGGTCACTCCGTCAATACCTTCACAGTAACATCATGCAAAAAGCCGGGAGGTTGGAAGCGATCTCGTTTTGAAACTGTTAAACGCATCAACTGTTCAAATCAACTGCACTGCCTGTGTTGACCTCTGAACCGCTAATTTTCATCCAAGTTAACCACCATCTCCTCATCGCTCTTGCTCTGCTGGAGAGGGAAAGTCCCCTCAATGGTCTTTCAGTTTGGCCTCAATGTTATCTGAAGTTTCTAATTAGTCTCAATGCAATCCAAAGAAACGTTGGCGGGTAAAAAAAATAAAAAATGCAGACTTGGCTTGAATGTCAATTTGCTTTCAACATCCGAACACTAAAGCTTCTTTTAGTAAGCTTCTTTTTTATTCGAAAACCTCTACAAAGGTCCCTTGGAGTTATTGAAGCAGAATGTAAAGAATGCAGCTGGTCTCACCAAACTTTTTGTTTCCAGCAATGCATGTTACATGAACATCTGCACAGCTGTAAACAGGGCCCTAAACTTCTGTTAACTGCATGGTTTCGAGTGTCGGTACAAAGTCATTGAGTCCAAGGGCTTTTGTGGCAACTTCTGAGCAAGATCGCCACGAGTCATTTAGCCCAGATTTACCTCAATCTTGTAATCCTTGGGTCACTTTAGTTTAGGTTTTTGATGTAGACTTTAAAGGATGGAAATATTTTCAAAGTCCAAGACACTGTAATACCGTTCCATGTTATGCATTCTCTAATAGGATCTCAGAGGAAAAGAAAAAAGGCCAAACTATTCATCAACTTTTTATGTGTACATTAGTGTACACACAATAAAACTTTTGCTTCTATGAAAAAATGGTTTAGTTCAATGTTCAAACCTGGAGAACAAACTAAGCAATACAAAAAAACAGTTCAAAGGCATGTGTGAGTTATGTGTCATATGATTGTGTAACCATACTGTTTTGATGACAAAATACAAACACTTAAGGATGCATAGAATCTGAAGTACACATTGGGCTTAACAGTTACAGTATATATACAACAGTTCTGTCAGGTTCTCAAAACTGATTGGCTGATAGCCATGCGATATTCTGCAATATCAGAACTCCTACAGCCTCTTTACCCTTTGTGTATTACTCCGCCCACATACAGCCAGCAAATAGCAGACACTACAGATCTAAAGTTTCAAAACATATAAAAAAGTTTAAATTTTAAATATATATATATATATATATATATATATATATATATATATATATATATATATATATATATATATATTTATTTGAATAAAACTTCAATATATGGAATGAAAGATTGAATATATGAAATTAAAGTCCGAATATATGGAAAAAAAGTTTGAATATATGGGATAAAAGTCCAAATATATGGAAAAAAAATTCAGAATATATGGAAAGAAAGTCTGAATATATAGAATGAAAGTCCAGATATATGAAAAAAAAATTATATATGAAATGAAAGCTTGAATATATGGAAAGAAAGTTGGAATATATGGAATGAAAATGAATATATGGAACGAAACTTCAATACAAGGAAAGAAAGTCTGAAAATTTGAAATGAAAGACTGAATATAAGGAATGAAAGTTTGCATATATGGAATGAAAGTCTGAACATATGGAAAGAAACTTCAATATATGGAATGAAAGTTTGAATATTTAAAATTAACGTTCGAATTTATGGAATAAAAGTTCAAATATAAGGAGAGAAATTCCGAATACTGTATATGGAATGAAAGTCTGGATATATAGAATGAAGGTCCGAATATATGGAAGGAAGCTTGGAAATATGGAAACAAGCTTTAATATATGAAATGACAGTAAAATATGTGGAATGCAATGTAATTTATGTAAAATATAGATCATCACTCTGCAATAAGGTCAAATTAAAGCTATATAAATTAACATTAGAATATTATGAATGTACAAGAATCTTTTTTTTTTTTTTTGCTCATGGTTTGTTCACTACACACAATAAAAAAAACTGAACCTTGTTGCAAACTGATTTACATTTAGCATTTAATAATATTTTATTAAAAGGAATTTTAGTATAAAGAATTTGGACATATGATTTTAACATGCATAATGTGTATTCATTATAGCCTACATAAAGCAAATCAAATCTTTTTTTTTTTTTTTTTTACCTAAACATGATTACTAAGGTGTAGATCCTGTTATTAAATGGACAAATGCTTCTTGAAATAATCCAAGGATTAGTTTTACTGTGGTCAGATGTTCAAGGTCAGTTCAGTGGGCTGATCTCAGAGAAGTGGACAGCTGCTCGCCTTTGCTTTTACTCACCCTGCACCAGGAAGCAGATGTGTTCAGGAGGTTAATCTAAGGGAAAACGGGACCTGGAAACATTCAGCCAATACCTGGACCCTGTCTGTAGCCATCTGCTTCTTCAATTCACCCTAGAAATGCTCAAATGTAACCCCTGCATGGTACAGAATGCACGCTTTCATAAAAACTGTCCTCACCTAACTCAAGCAGGCATGGAATGCATCTGTAAAAGGTTACCACCTCGAGCTGTTGATTATAACTGGCACTTTTTTCAAAATGAAGAGTACGATCAAAAGGAACAGGGAAGCCCACGTGTTTACATTTAAAACACATAGTCTGACTAGTGTGTCACTGGCCCGCTGTTTCTCAAGAGGGCCATCCAGCTGTTTTAGATCAGTCTGTATCACTCTCTCTCTCTCTCTCTCTTTTTTTTTGAAGGACAAAAAGTTTTCCCTTCACAATGAGGATCTGCGTTTTAATGTTTTTTTAAAGCGACCTTAAGCAAAAAGCTAGATGACTTGGGTCTCTTTGCTTATCTAATCCAGCTGTCATCCTGAAGATGAAATGCTGGCATGCATAATAAAGTTTTATGACTGACCATAGTAGTGGGAGTTTTTATTTTTTATTTTATCTTCTATTTATTTATTGCAAACGTATTTGATAATTCATACTGTATGAAATGGTTCAAAGAGCTGCAGTTATTCAAGTGAAATGTTATCAATTGCACTGATTTATATTGCTATTTAGAGGGCATTAATGTGTAGCGCTGTGGGCATTATTTTGTGAGACAAGGGAGGTTTTCATACTTAAAACACATATTTGCCCTGCTGACCTCCACAAATATGATTATAGGCCTATAGTTAAAAACAGCTGTTCAAATAATTATTAATATAGTTTCAACTCCTTTTAATTATCAGTCACATGCTTTGCGAAAAAAAAGTCTTGAAATTCCAAAAGCATTTATTACATAAAGCCTAATGCTGAGATTTAAAGTATTTTAGTGCCTATTTTTAGCTTAGCAGTACTAAAACTTTCAATTTTCAGTTCCAAACAAAGGGAGAGCAGAACATTTGCGCATCTCAGCGCAATACTGCAGTGATTAATTACTGAATCATTGACATTGAAAAAATCTTGCGTCAATAATTCAATTATTCTCTCATAAAACAGTCACATGCTTAATTTCTAAATGAATCAGCGTTTGTGAATGAATTATTTAAATGAATGTGCCAGCAAATCACTCATCAAGACAGTAGGTGTGTTCAACTTGAACCATGGCTTGAGCTAGTGATCAACAAGATTAGCCGAGCAGAGACAGAGTTGAAAACGAAAACATCAAGCCGGACAGCCGGACACTTTGGGGCGCTAAGTCGCAGCAGTCAAGATGACTGATTACATGGCATTATCATCATTTTTTTTTTTTATAATAACAAAAGATTTACAGTACAAATAAAACAGAATACAGTTTCTACAATCTATAGTTCATTTTTAAACAATAAGGGAATTATGAATTAAATATATAACAAACGCATGAGAGAAATAAGGGGAAATAAGAAAGTGATATAAACATAAAATATTACCAACAGCTGCAATATTTTTCAAACTAGCAAGTTTATTGATCTGCTGTCAGTGGGCGAAGTAATACAGAAGAGTGAAGAGGCTGTACGAGTGCTGTTATTACAGGAATATTGCACTGCTATCAGCCAATCGAGTTTCGAGAACGAGACAGAACTGTAATATAAATACACATACATACATACATACATACATACATACATACATACATACACACATACATACACACATACATACAGGCATACATACATACATACATGCATGCATAATGCATACATACATACATACATACATACATACATACATACATACATACATACATACATACATACATACATACATACATACATACATACATACAAAATACAGTTTGGAAAAAAATGTAAATTGCTTCTTTTTTTTCAAGAAGTTGAAAGGAGGGATTATATGAATGGCAAAAACATATTTTACAATATGTTTTAGGAAGTTTTGTGTAAGTTATTATTCATCTTAGTGTGTACTGTGTTACATTGGCTGCTGAGCATAAATAAATGCTTGTTTGTTAGAATTGATTAATCCCAAAGGGAAATTCACGTCACAGCTGACCGTCCATACTAAAAATAGATCAAATAAGTTACATATTAAAACAATAATAAAATTACATTCATACTGCACATCTTATTTTCAAACAACAAGTAAACACTTGTCATCTAGTATGATTTTGGTTATACAATCTGTTGGTAAAAATGACTTGCTGTACCTTTCTCTGTAACAATTAACTCTGGTTGAATTAATCTTGCACTAAAAGATGATTATCATCATACTGTCAAATCAGTCTATTATTTGATCATGTGCAATCTCTTCTATAGGGGGTAGTACACACCCTACAACAGGACCTGCCCTTTTTATAAGCTTATTTAATTTGTTTTGCTCTTCTCCACAGTCCCCCTCCCCAGCAGGTTACAGGATTACAGAAGACACCACTGAATCATAAAAACCTTTTAACAGTGTCTGGCACACACCAAAGGACATCAGTCATCTTAATATCTTATACACTTTTGTATTTTCAGCTTGTTATTTAGATATACATCCAGGTACCTATATGATGAAACAATCTCGATTGCTGAGTCCTGTATAATCACTGGCACCGCTTGTTGTGGATGTCTGCAAAAATAAACAATCATTTTGTTGGTCTTATTGGTATTTCATTTAAGACAATTTGTTTCACACCAGTCAGCAAAACTTTATGAAAGCAACCTACTCACTGTCATCATGATCCTTTTGTGTAATCGACAATAGCAAAATCATCAGAAAACTTCTGTAAATGACAATTTTTGATGAATAAAATGATGTATAAAAGGAACACTAGTGCTACTTATTACAACTTGTGACACAGTTATGCATCTTAACATACTATGATCTATTTATTATCATAACATACCAGCAGGTTGTGGCAAGACACTAGGTGCGTTCAACTTTACGCAGTGCTGAGCAGGTCTGTCAAAATCTGTCTTAAAGTGGTGCATTTTGATTAGAATTTTTTTGTCTGGATTGACCCTGCGCCAATCCCACCTTACTGTCACATTTGGCATTCAAGTACCATGACAGCACTCCGAGATCAGACAACTGATCGAATGCTGGAGCTGCTTTGACGACACCGATATTACGCAATTGGTAGTTGTCACCACATGACAACAACCATGTGTGTTTTGGGTTTATTATTGAACAAATTCCGATTCACAAATTTCAAAACAAACAATTAACTTTTCATACCATCTCTATCTTGTATATAACACGCTTATTAAAAGACTACAAATATTTCATTGAAGTAATCTTCTTTTGTTAAATAATCTGGTCATAAAGGCTTAGCATTTTGTGTTTAGCATTCTTCCATAGCACAAATACAATGGTAATCTGGTAGTGTTTGCTTTGCTTTGGCTTTTTCAGGGTTAATTATTGTGATTTCCCAGTATTTCTCTGTTGCAATCTAGTCTCTAGACTTAGGGCGTTTCATGCTGCTCAGCCTTGTAATCTTTAAATGTGAGCAAAAATCAGCTGTTTTGTCATCACTTTAGACATTGCGCTAGAGAATCATTCAATTACTAGCTCTAAAGTGACGTTTGTGAAGTAGCAACGGTTTCTGCTGTTCTGACATCAGCTGCAGATGTGAAGGAATGGCGGAAGAAAGTAGTTCCTCATACAAAAGATTTTGAGACTCTCCGTGTTTGATTTTCTTTTTTATATACATGGTTATGCCGTCGAAATGTTGGATAAATGCAATATTACACTCGTAGTGCAATATGGCTGTATAAGTCACACCTCGCACCAGTGCTGATATACAGTCATATATCACACTGCTACGAGTGTGATATTGCTTATGTATGTGTGTATATATTAGAATTTCTCCTAAATTATGTAGAAAAAGGTTTGGTGATGATGGGTGATAAATCTGCCACTTGTCCGAATAAAACCATCTTCAACGAGCTTCAACCTGACAGACTTCTTGTCTTCTCAATCTTAGAGCTCCTTCACCCCCAGCACAAGAGCGGACATGAGCCTATCCCTGTTCTCCCGCATGCATCCCTACATCGGTGTGTGTGTGTGTGTGTGTGTGTGTGTGTGTGTGTGTGTGTGTGTGTGTGTGTGTGTGTGTGTGTGTGTGTGTGTGATCGTGCGTTTTATGTGTGCGCAACACAGAACATGAAGATATGCAGTTTGATTCCTGCACAAAGAACAAGAGATCGCTGATGCTTCTCATAACTCAAGCCTGATGGGGACCGATGATAACGTCTCCTGGATGTCTTCCCAAAATTACTTTTGAATTCTTCCACATGTCTGCTGCTCTACTTTTTTTGATTGCATTCTACAATACCATCACTGTCATCAATTCACATAAGACTTCTGACAAGAGCTTGTTTTTGTAGTCTAAATAAATAAATAAATAAATAATGTGTTTCATTCAATTTCACTTTTTAACTGTACTTTTTTTTATCATTCAGTCTGGTTTTTGATCCTACTTTACAATAAGGTTTATTTACTTAAATGAACTAAAGAATTAATATTAATTTGTACAGCATTTTTAGTACTAGCTAATGGTAATTTCAACATTGTCAATGTTGAAACTCATACACAGTAAAAAAATATTGCTTATTTTTTTAGTAGAATCAAATTAAATTTTTAGTCATCTCTACTTACATCAATCCAACTGACTAGAAATATTAAGTAAAATTTCGTATAAAATTCCGTTGAAACCTGTTCAACTTAAAATAAGTTAAAGCAGCATAAAAATGTTTGTTGTCTCGACTTCTTGTTGTTACTTTTCAACACTGTATCATCTTTTTCATAAAATGAATAAATACTGTACTTGTATTGGTCATTGTTTTATCATGTTAGTAAATACACTAAATAACATGAACTATTGGAGACTTATTGATATAGTATTTCTCAGGTTTTGTATGCAAAATCTCCAACCAGGGATATTATGAAAAACAATAATGTGGAGACATATTAAAAGATTATATTTAAGCATCACTGTCAAGCCTGCAAATACTAATTATATATAATTTGCCACTATCCTTCAAACCATGTTTAACTTTGTTGTCAGCAAGTAGTATTTGATCATTTAAAAACTGAAGAAAAAAATAAAATATAAACGATGTATAACTACTTCTTTTTAAATATTTTACTAAGTATTACTCATCATAAGTGGATTGCATCTTTTGATAAATAAATTCATTTAACATAAAACACTTCCCTGGAAGTTTCTAGTATACATAGAAAGAGCTGGTTCAGGTGTCTTTAATTGGGGTTGGAACTAAAATATGCATGACACTGGCCCTCCAGGGACGAGTTTGGACACCCCTGAGTTAGACCAACAAGATGTGGATGTTAATTCAATGCATTTTATTTGCTAAGGTGTTCTCATCACTTGCTAACATGTTTTTTTAATAATCCAAGTCAAAATATAACATTTTCAGTACTCAGTTTGTGGGTTATATAACAGTTTAACAGTTTAACATTTTATGTAGTATTAAAGTTATTGTATTATATTATATTATATTATATTATATTATATTATATTATATTATATTATATTACATTATAGTAGCCCAAACTCTGAATGCTTTTAGTCTCAGTTGTACGCTTTTATACCCTTTTAGTAGAGCTTTTAGAGTCAATTAAAGGTACTGTATGTAAGTTTTTGACCTTTCTAAAAAATAAACACACTATAATATGTTTGCAGATATTTTAGAAACATGCAAGTGAACATTCTTGTTTATCTGAAAAACAATTCTGAAGTCAGATATTCTGCTTTGAAAATGTGCATTACGTGCCAGAACGTCTGTCTTTGTTTTGGTCCCTTTAACCCACCCAATGCCAGTTTAGCCAATCATGTTTCAGCACCCCAGGTTGCATTGGTGGGAAAACAGTGCATTTAATTAATTTATTTAGAAAGGCTCTCAAAGTATGCGTCCACAACCAAAGTGCGACCTCTGGTGGACAGTAGCAGACTCCGAAATGAGATGCAGATTCAGAGTTGCACATGAGGTGGTTATAAGCAAATAATTATATTATTAGCAATAATATAAATATTACTAATGTAAACATTAGGTGAGCAGGTTACATTGTAACCCTGTGTGTTAACACAGTGAAGAGATACACAGTAATAAGCATTTTGGCTGTTTGCACCAGACGAAACACGACAGAAATTGAAATACTGCCAATCAGAAGCACAAAATAGCGCACTTATTGCACTCCAATGATAATGGTCAGGTTTATAATCTAATTAATACATATTAAATATTAATACTAATTATTAATTTCAGTTGTTGGTTAAAACAAACTTCCTTTAACATGGAAAAAAATCCTTCTAACGCATGCCTTGGGTTTTATTTAGAACATGACCTAAATCGTCCTTAAATTAGTCTTTAGGCTCGATAGTCAGGCTCAGTCCTGTTGTTGTCGTCAATCTGGCAACTTGCACTTGCCTGTGTTTGAACCAGGCATGCAATACCTAGTTAAACTACTGGGTGTCAAACTTACCTCACTTTTAAGAGGGATCAGCTTTATAATGTGGAACTTTAGTTGAATGTTGTTGTAATGTCTGTTGAAACATTGTCTGTGTGAATCTATGTAGTTATAGAAGCACTTTGATGAATGTCAGTTGTTTTAAATGTGCTATACTAAGAAAATATTGTACTTTAATCCTTAATGTAACCAATAGCAACAATTGCCTTGCTTCAGCAAACAATGCAATAAAGCTAACTGAGAATCAAGAAAATATGCAGTGTAGAAGACATCTGTAATGTCTCTTATGCTAAAACGCTTCATAAAAATACTGCACTTAAAAGTTTACATTCCAGTACGCATGCTTTCTTCGCTGTCTTCGCTTTAGTTTACATATCCCATGGTTGTTCCAGATGTGGCAGACGATTAGAAGTATGCATTCTGATAAATGACTTAAAAAGCAGTTGTGTTGAAAGCTTTCATCATTGAAACGCGCACACACACACCCACCATAACAGATAATGTCTACAACTGTGTAAACATGAATTCAATCTCCATATAATGCCATAAACAGAAACAGCTAACTACTGTGGAAAAGTTTTACAAATGCAGTCGCTTTCATTTGTAAGCAATTTGCTATCAAAACAGTGGAGTCATATCGCATTAATCCATGACTGAAATTTCCTGTCACATCGAGCATCACTGGGTGTTACAGAATGTCAAAACGCATATATTATCAATGTAACTCAGTAGTTTTAACCACAAAGTCATAACACACACGTCATCTAAAGGAATTAAAAGTCCTCCACAAATGATTAATCATGGGTAAAAAGTGTTGTATGAAATATAGAAGCTGTCTCAGGACATATGAAAGTACACATTACTCTGCAAAACCAGGTGCCTGGCATCTGCCTCATATTTAAAGATTCCAGGCTTGTTCAAGACACAAATAATGATAATCGGACCACCCGTAGTTTGGCGTGCTCTGTTTGTTGATCTGCTTGATGCGGGGCAGACTAAAAGTCCTTACCAGATTTGGAAGATGGCCACTGTGGTGGAAATGTTCTGATATGTTTGCCTGCTGCTGAAATGTATGTTATAGATTGGCTACTCTTTTCATGTGGGGGTGATAAATCACATAAAAAATATTCAGTAAACATTCGCTTTGTAGCCTTATTGTAGAAATTTTATCAGAATCAGAAAGAGCTTTATTGCAAAGTATGTTTACATGTAAGAAATTTGCTTTCAGACGTTTCAGTGCAACAAAATGGCAGTGAAATAGTCTCAACAGAAACACAGATAATATAATATTTTATTAATAAAATAAATGTAGACAATTTCCTAAAAAAATAGTACAAATAGTAAAAATAAAAAAGTAAAATTAAATGAAATAGTAAAATTAAATGAAAAACTACAATAAAACAATAAAGCTAAATTAAATTAAATTATAAAAAGAAAATAATTAAAATTAAATAAAAAATACATAAAATAAAATAAATGGTAAATTAAATTTAAAATAATATATTAGGTAAAATTAATTTAAATTAAGTTAAAATAAAACAATTAAAATTTTAATATTAAATCAAATATAATTACATTACATTGATACAACTTTTAAAAATACAATTAAAACTAAATAACATTACAAAACTTAATAAATATATAAAATTAAATCATGAAATAAAATAAAATACATTTAAAATAAAACAAAATAAAATTATTAAATTAAATAAAAAAATTTAAATTAGCTAAACAAAAATAAAATTAAAAATAAAATATAAATATAAATTAATTAATTTTTTTTAATTAAATTAAAATAATAAAATAATAAAGCAAAATTAAATAAAAAATGCATTAAAACAATTCAAATTACATTTAAATAATAAAATAATAACTAAATTTAATTCAATTATAAAATAAAATGTTTATTTAATTACAAATGTATGTCTATGTATATTACTATATACAATATTGTATAGATAATTTACAAATTTTAATGTATGTTGTTAAATAAGTGTATGCATGTTTAGTGTTGTTTCACAATTATCAAGTGTTCATGATATTATTTACAATACAATATTTACTATCAATAATAATTACTATTAATAATAATTTTATCATAATCAATATTATCAATTATTATTAATAATATTATAAAAGTAGTGTTAATTATAATCTATAGATTATTATCAATTATTGTAAAATGTGAGCACCAAAAACTCCTATCAGGCAAATTATAAGCAAGAATAATTTGATGACATATTAAAAAACTTTATTTACGGATCACAGTCTAGCACAAAAACACGTAATAATTCATTATAATTTGCCACTATTCTTCAAACCATGCTAACTCAGCAAGACTCAATTATTTAAAATCGGAAAGGAAAAAAAAACATAGTTTGACCTTATTCTTTTACAAGTATTAAGAATAACTTAGCCTAAGTACTATTTTCAAATAGAGGACGAGAATTGTGATAAATCAAATGAGAAATATCCAGTAAACATTCTCTTTGTACTGGCCTGGATTTAACTTTATGTGACTTGCAAACCCTTCCCCTGACTAAAGAGGACCGATCTTACATTCATAATTTTGATTTCTTGCATTCTTAATGGAGGGTTAGAAAAGATTTATTAGATAAAAGGGAAGGAGAAAAAAATCAATTTACAGTAAATGGTTGTCATTAGAACAAAAATTGCTTAGACTCCTCTGGAATTGGTTTTAGATGCGCATGTAATTTGAGACTGTGTGGTACCTCGGTCTTAACCAAGACGTTTCAACTGCCTCTTTTGAAAATGTTCACTTCTGTGGTAAAATGATGATGGCTCCCTTTTTCTCTCTTCCTTCCACTGACAACTTTGATGGTCTATTATATTTAATAAACAGTTTTAGTGCTGAAATAAATCAATTTCAGGAGTGCCTAATCCTCAGCTCAAGCGGACTGTAAAGCCGCAAGTTCTGGAGAAAAGTTTGAGACATCTAGTAATGCAATACATATGGAGAGAGGGCCTTTGGGAGCCCCATATCTACAGATATTTAACTTCAGATGTTGGGGCTTCAAAAAAAATAAAAGGATGTGAAGGAAAGTCAAAAATTTGGATTTTGGTGTCTGCATCATGATTACATTTACAAAAGTGTTTTTATGCATAGAAAGCATGGCTACTAAATGCTAGTGTCTACCTTAATGTTGCAAATAATTTTTTTTTCATCTAAAATGAAAATAAAATGTCAATATATGAGTGAAAAAAAACATTTTTCAGCATGACCTGTGTGTAAAATTAAAAAACTCTGCATATAAAAATAGATAAAGGAATAAGTGACCATAACATATTTTAATATGATTAAAACCTGGTGATTGGAAGGACATTTGAAATATAGAAAGATTAAGATTTAATATCTTATTATTGGCGGAATGTACTGTGTTAATTAATAAAGCCTTTTAATGAAGCCATTTATTTTTAAATTCTTAAAATTTTATATCTTCTGTAAATTATGGTAAAAAAAATACTATTGCTTAAATGTCACAGTCTAATAAATGAGGGAAACAATAAACACTCTCAAAATTAAAGGAACAAAATCTGTCACTGGCGTGGTAACTTTTCACATTTTTGTTTCTAACAGGTCCTTAAAAGGTAAACATTAATACCTAAAAAGTACAAATGTGTACCTCACAGTAACTTAAAAGATACAAAAGTCAAACCTAAAAGTGCAAAAATCAAACCAAAAGTAAAAAAATTTACTTTAAAGGTACAAAGGTGTACCCTAAAGATACTAATGTCCATCAGTATAGTACAAAAGATACCACCCCAGACAGATTTTGTTCCTTTATTTTTGAGAGTGAAGGATTAGAAAAAATAAAATGCTGTCATTAATTAATTACTCATCTTCATACTGTTCCAAACTTCCAAGTCAAATCCAAAAAACACAATTGAAGACATTTTAGATTCTATTTGAGGGATTCAGAGGTATCTGGAGCCTGCCATTCGGGGGATTCAGACGTATCTGGCGTCCAACATTTGGGGTATTCAGAGGTTTCTGGCGCCCCTGGCCATTATGAGGCAGGATTGTAGTTCGTGTGAGTATTTTCCAGCGATCTCTGGAAGTTAGATCGCTGGTGATCGAGGAAGGAAGGAAGGAAGAAAGAAAGAAAGAAAGAAAGAAAGAAAGAAAGAAAGAAAGAAAGAAAGAAAGAAAGAAAGAAAGAAAGAAAGAAAGAAAGAAAGAAAGAAAGAAAGAAAGAAAGAAAGAAAGAAAGAAAGAAAGAAAGAAAGAAAGAAAGAAAGAAAGAAAGAAAGAAAGAAAGAAAGAAAGAAAGAAAGAAAGAATCTTTATAGCACTATATATTGGAAAAAAAATTTAGGATCACACCCTAAACTGCAAATTATTTTTAAACGAACCTTTAAGGTTTTATAAAAATGCAAACATAAACATCTCAGAAACCTTTTATCTTGTTTTGTTTACTTTTGCTCTTCCCAAAATTAAATAGAACAATTGACCTTGTTCTCTCTATTTTTGTGAATATCTATACCCCAAACAGCTGTTTAGAAAAAACTGCAGCAAATTAATAAAAAAAAACACTAGCCATGAAAACAATGACAAAAGATGACAACAATCCATAAAACAATGAAAAACAGTCTCACCAAGGGTACAAAAAGGACAATTATGACTAAAACCAGAGTTCAACACAGAAACAAGAGCATTGACAGCCACAGCTGAATAACTTTCTTCAACTTAAATGGAGTAAGTTCACAGTACTTATATAGATTAGTTTGTTTTAACTCAAATGGTTTGTAGCAATCGGTTTCCTCAAAGGGTTTGAGTTGCCTTAAATTAAAATTGATTTAACAGTACTCAGTTGGTTTGAGTTCTCGTTATTTACTGGGTTTTACTGTGTTCAAATTGCTTTGCTTACTCAAATAAAGTTCACAGTACATATTAGGCTTAGTTTTTGAACTTAAAGGGTTTGATGATATCGGTTTTCTCAAACGGTTTCAGATACCTTAATTTTTTGGGTTTTACAGTGTGTGTGTGTGTGTGTGTGTGTGTGTGTGTGTGTGTGTGTGCGTGTGTGTGTGTGTGTGTATTGTACATTTTACAATTGAAAGAGAATGTTTTTAACATTTACAATTAATTTATATAGAAATTATTATTACTATTATTATTATTATTATTATTATTATTATTATTATTATTATTATTATTATTATTATTATATTCACAGCAATAGAATAGCATTGTTTTGTAACTGATCCATGTATTCAGTCCGATCCAGTCTGTATCCAAGAAACTGAGTTTGGTCTTGCTCTGTTTCATGCCTGTTGCGCATACAGTAAGCATTGGGCTTTCTGATCAGCCAATCATCTCATTACAGCCGCCATCATTGTGTATTCTAACTGCATGTCTAAACTCATGTGGTAAAAATAGTTTACAAACTGTTGGGTCAGAGGTTTGCTCCTATCTGCTGCCTGGTTTAGTTGGAAAAACCCAGAGCTTGTTCTGGCACCAGCTCAGTCGAAAACAGAGTCTGAGTAGCACAGTTACTCAATACAGACAGCATAGGACAAATCCTGAAGAATGTCAACATTTTATCACATTCTGGGACTTTCTGTTATTGATCAAAGGCACTAATGGTGCCAATGTTGCCTTTGATCTGGCTGTTCGATAAAAAGTAGCCCAGATTAGCTGATTATGCTATAAATAGTCGATAATTCCAGCTAAATCTGAAGATACTTGGAAAGTAGAGTCCAATAGAATGCAATATATTTGACTTATATCTACTGCCCCACACAATATATCTTTTCTGCAATTAAAGATATAGAAATGATATGTGAGCGCAGTCATTTCCTGGACAGGCCTCATCCTCCTCCCAAATGCCTTAATGATTTGAGTGCTCTGTTTAGTATGGTTGGTTTTGCATCACTAAGCAACCATGGAAATGTTCAGTTATTGCTGGGGAGCATCCAGGAGGTTAATGAGAAAGGGGTTGACCACTAGGCTTTGCGATCTTTTCCTGCTTATCCTTTGTGGTTTACTGTCAAATGTCTTTAGCATGCTAAAAACAGTGGAGGAGTGGGGATAAGATAATTCCAAAGCCAAAACTGCAGGACGCTGTAAAGATTTTCCTTCCACTCTAACAGTCCTGGAAAAATTGTTTCTAATTAGATATCCTTGTTCTACAGCAATAATCGAACATTGCTGGAATCAGTAGCTGCAAAGACCAAGATTAACTACCACATAGAGCACTGGCCAAATGTTTACTTACTAAATGTGTAATCCATAAAATCACAGCTGGCCCTGCTTTAACAGTTTGGGCTCTCATATATTAATCTATTTGTAGAACAGTTTTAAAAAGAGTGAGAGAGAGAAGGCTATGTGCTTCTGTACAAAATAAAACATTATGTTGTGGCACAAACATGGAATTAGTTTGTCCGTTTTATCCTATTGTTTAATATATTTATTCCGTGCCTTTGTGGTTTTTGGTCCTTTTGCTTTTTTAGGGCCTTTGAAATATTTGGCAAGTTTGTTAATTCATTTTGCTTTGGCTTAGTCTCTGATTTATCAGAGGGCGCCACAGCAGAGTGAACCACCATCTATTCCAGCATATGTTTTGCAACCCAGTGGTAGGAAACACTTTACACTCTCCATTTTAGTTTATTCAATTCACCTATAGCGTATGTCTTTGGACTGTGGGGGAAACCAGAGTACCCAACGTAAACACACGGAGAACATGCCAACTCCACACGGAATTGAAAACTGACCCAGCTGGGACTTGAACCAGCAACCTTCTTGCTGTGAGGTGATGATGCTAACCACTGAGCCACTGTGCCACCCCTGGCAAGTTTATATAAAATTATGTCTTCAAGATGGGACTAGGACAACTTCAGCTGTGCTTTTCCCTAAAAATGAAATTAAATCAACCAATCAAAATCTAGAATTCAACAGCCACCTGTTATAATGTAAATAAACCCTTACACTGACATGAACGGAATTTGTTTTTCATTAGTTGCTTAGCATATTTTTTCTTTGAAGCACAAAATAAGATATTGTGAAGAACATTAAAGTCTAAACATCACTGAATATGAGAAAAAATAGATGTCTTATTTGTGTTCCACAGCAGAATAACATGTTTGGACGGACATGAGGGTAAATGATACAGTGTTTTTTTATATATATTTTTAAATGAAAAGTTCAATAAAAGCTTGATATACTTACAGTATAATACACACCAAACAGGAGAACAAGCCCCTTGACTGGTTTACTTGTGATTTTTTATTTAATTTTAATTCATTTGAATTTTTCAGCTTGGGTTGATTTGTCTTTACATTTACAGAAGACACATTTCACACACATTCTGCACCTCCATTTCATATATTCTTCATCATTCTCTCTGTCCTTTGAAATTTGCAAATATTCATGCATATGGGTTGTCTTTGAATGCAATCTACTGTACAAATGAACAAATACTGTACACTACCTGACAAAAGTCTTGCTGTCAATCTCAGTTGCATGAGCAACAAATAATAACTTGACTTCAAGTTGATAATTTGGAGAAGTGGCAGAAAGTCTATTTTTCTAATGAATAATCTGTTGAACAGCATACCAATCATGACAAATACTGCAGAAGACCTATAGGAACCCGCATGGACCCAAGATTCTCACAGAAATCTGTCAAGTTTGGTGAAAGAAAAATCATGATTTAGGGTTACATCCAGTGTGGGGCATGTGAGAGATTTGCAGAGTGGATGACAACACCAACAGCCTGATCTATCAAGACATTTGTGCTCCCCATTTCATTACAAAGCACAGCTGAGGGCAAACTCTTTAACAGGATGGCGCTCCATCTCACACTTCAACTTCCACATCATGTTCCTGAAGCAAAGAAAGTCAAGATGCTCCAGGATTGACCAGCCCAGTCACCAGACATGAACATTATTGAGCATGTCTGGGGTAAGATGAAGGAGAAGGCACTCAAGATCAATCCAAAGAATCTTGATGAACTCTGGGAGTCCAGCAAGAATGATTTATTTGAGTCATTGCAGAGATGTGTGGATGCAGTCCTCCAAGCTCATGGGAGTCATACACAATATTATTTTTTTTCACTGCACCATGACTTAAAATTCTATACTGCACAATATTTCTGTTAAGTGACAAGACTTTTGTCTCAGCAAAGTCAGGCCTTACTGTCAGAATTAAATAATTAAAAATCAAGGCATGATCCTATATTATTTTGGTAAAATAAGTGTAATCTAGACCCCTTTGCCTTTTACATAAGCCACTTTTGAAGCCAAATGATCAACTAGAAGTCAAGTTATTATTTGTTCTTCCTAAAACTTGGATAGGTGACAGGAATTTTGTCAGGTAGTGTACTTAAATGTGCATTTGCTGGGAACCCAACATAAGACATTTGGATGGACAATAAGCCAAAAGTCATTGTAATTACAGTATACCACAACAGTATAATAGGTACTTGTTTTGGCCCACTGCATACATCAAGACAAAATTATTTACCCTCGTTGACCATATGATCCTTTCAGCAATGAGTCAAGAATTTATTGTGGCTTGCCATGTTAGCTGATTAGCACAGCTTTTATCCTTGTTGCTAAACTCCAAGCCTTTGATGTTTCATGCCGCACATATTATGTCCCCTAACCCCTGACATAAATGTTAATCTCATTAGTTAAAATATACATAACAATATAAATGCTTTAGCTGTGATCTCAGCCCTTTTATTTTTATTAGCATTGCGAGGAAGGCTTTAATTGAAGGCTCATTAAAAGCGGAAATCAGTGGTATTTAAATCCTAAATTATTTATTGTGGTCCCAGTTTTACGCGCAGACAGTACCGTTTTTTCGCAATATCACGCCCTGCGACTTAATTAGCGCCAATCTTAAAAAGCCTTTAATCTCTTAATTAGTCTTATTTAATTACTTGCGTTCACTCAGCTGATGTTGTAGCAACTTGAATCCACCACAGATGTTATGCTTGGGTTACTTTACCATATGTTTGCATGTTTGCATTTAAAAAGCGTATGGGACACATTAGTGGACAGATCTGTATGAGGGGAATGCTTCCTGTACACACTAAACAATATACCTGTCTGTTTTGTATATTAAAAACAAAAATGACTTAATGACATTGAATTATTAGTTTGTATTGCTACAGTTTAGCCTTGCAATTAACATTTAATAGCGGTTAACTTCATAGCAACTGGCATTTTGCTTTACTACTAAAAGAAGAAGAGTAAATAAAACAAGAAAATAAGACGTCAAGCAGGGAGTACATGCTTACATGCTGTTAATGTTTCCTGTTTATGTGGTCTGGAAAGGATGAACTACTTTCTATGAGCCCATATGCTCACCAGTGCTTCGCAGAAGGCGATGAGACTGCCACATTGGATCAAAATATAAGAGTGCCAGTGCACACAGGTCCAAATGTCACTCTGATTATCTAGACATGAACTGATGCTGTGAGACATTTTTTTACTTAAAGGCAAGTGGAAAGTTCAGATGAGCCTATGGGTGAAATTGTGAAGCTGGCATGACAGAGCAAAGGTGTCTAAAGGGTTTACTCACACTAGGCTTGTCCTCTCTCTACTCTCCCCCGACGGCCCACTCTCACATTGCATTTTTAACATCCGAGCCAGAGCACGCTTGCATCATCAATGCGACTGTTTAGAAGAAAACAGGAAGAGAGGGCACTTTTGCTCAGTACAATGGAGATTGCTTAAGTTGTATTGTTTTGTGGTATTTTGAGTCGTTTGGGATGCATTGATTCATGTGTAAATATTATGGTGAACAGATCAACCTGATCTGAACCTTAGAAATTTTCATGAAAGTCAACATGCTGCACGTGATACCTGGTGGCTGAAGTGAGGTGATGTTTATATCTTTGATAAACTATGACAGTTCCCATTTATTGAAAGGTAAGAACGAGTAATACAGTAAATTCATATGGAACAGTGATGTCTTCAGTCTTGCATGCAGGCATGCTTTGCACTCATTAAGCCAGCATGCGAGTACACCATGAAAATGGAATTTAAAAAAATATATAAAAAAAAAAACAATGTCTTACACATCCTATTTTTTCCTTAAAGTGTACGAATTATTCATTCATTTTCCTTAGACTTAGTCTCTGATTTATCAGAGGTCGCCAAAATGAAATGTCAACTATTCCAGCATATGTTTTACGCAGTGGATGCCCCTCCAGCAGCAACCCAGTACTGGAAAAACATCCACACACTCATACATCAATGGCCTGTTTCTACTGAGTGGTAAGGTATGCTTTTATGGACGTTTCCACTGTCAAAAGGTACCAAAAAGTGCACTGTACCATACTATTTTTTGGGTACCCTTTGCAATGGGTACCTAGCACAGCAAAAGGGTATCAAAAGGTGGAACCAGACGCGCAGCTGAACGCTATTGGCTTACAGAGATACATCACTTGTTTGTGCACAACACAGGAGAATGAAAACAAAGTAAGCACCATTTTTAAACACACAGACAAGACATTACACAGTAATAATATATACGCATAAAAACAAGCCATGGTCAACTCAAGCTCAAACAAACCTTGTCGACATCTTAATGAACAGCCTCAAAGCCCCATCGTTGTTTACAAGCCAGTCTAAAGCGCGAGCGGTTTCGCTTTCTCGCTTGCATTCGCCATGCGTCTAATAACATTTGCAAGATAATTGAAATGCTTCTGACATCCGATCCTTTCAAAAATGAACAAACGCAAGAGTGACGCGCAAAAAAAAACAAAGGAGAAATTTAAAAAAATAAAAGGTGCAAATGATTTTTTTTCAGCAACCTAAAACATGAACAAACTGCCATGTTAAACTATTATCATCACCTTTTGGACTATTATGAACACGGATGTGTTGCGTGTGTTTGAACCCAAAAATGTTTTTTTCCAATGTATTTCTAAACATAGTAGTTTTAATAACTAATTTCTAATAATTAAAAAGTTTAATTTCCATTGCTGAAAGTCCAAACACTGAAGAGCAAAAAATGATGGCAGTAAATAATATTTTACTAGATATTTTTTTAAGATACTAGTATTTGGCTTTAAGTGTGATTAAAGGCTATATATTGCTTAAATATTTAAATATTTAAAATATTGCTTAAGGGGGCCAAAAATATTAAACTTTAAATGTTTTTTTTTATTTAAACAGCTTTTATTTATAGCTTAAATGAAACATATAAGACTTTCTCTAGATGAAGAAAATATTAAAGGAAATATTGTGAAAAATAGTTGTCTTCAACTGTAATTCTCAGGCAGCCAATGAGGCTCATAGATCGTCATTATGTAAATTTGTTCCAAATCTACGCATATCTGTCACAAAAGACTGCAATAGCAGTTCAGAATTATACAAAGAATTATCACATTTTCTTTTTCTTTTTTTTTTTCCCTTCACATGGCGCAAGAGAAGCCCAGCTAAAATGAAAGGAAATTCTCTTCATGTCTGGTATGTTGTTATGTTGTTTGTTTTTGTATTGTGTGCAGCACAGAGAAAAGACTCCCTATCTCTAGTCTCATCTGGTTTAACAGAAAAAGAGCAGACGTACGGCAAGAGAAAAGCAGAAGATAGAGTCCAGGTATTTGCCTCTGAGGCATCTTCCTGTCAGGAACCCTCCACTCACAGGGCTGATTGCAACTCCGAGCCACAACAGACCAAAAGCTCCCAGAATGCACTGCAGTGGTCACGACCTTGCAGTGTACCATAACTTTTACAGAGTGTAGGAGGACACGGACCACACCTAAAAAGAAAAATATTTACTTCTAGTGCTTAGAGAAAACAGAAATGTAGACTTCAGATAATGACTAGAAAGTAAGAAAGCGGTAGCCCGTGATGCTTTGTATGATAGCCAAGTCGTACTTCATAGAACTTTCTATACAAGGTTTTATAAATGGATATACAGTACATATTATTACTTAAATAGTACAAAAGTGTTCCTTTTAAAATTTGTAGGTACTAATATATACTTTTGAGGTACCAATATGGACCCTTTAAGTACAAATGTGTTCCTTTTGAAAAGGTACCACCCCAGGAACAGCTCACGTACCTTTATTTCTGAGAGTGTATGAAGCAGGTGCTCTTCTTATTTTAAAAACAAAAATCCAGTTGAAGTTCTTACATTTAGAAAAACATCTGTGTTGAATATCCTTATTTCAAACAGAACACATTATCAAAATAAAACGTTGTCTATTTGTTACTATAGAGTGGATTTATATTTAGCCTGATCTGCTGGAGAAATTCCCGCAAGGGACAGTAACAATGGTCATGACTTCAGCTCGTTATTTTTGTAATGGATAATTAGAGTGGGGTTGTTTCCGATTAGCTCCTCATGTTACTCAGGCAGAATGTTGCCTTGTTTCCGCGCTGATTAAATTATACCGCTGTGAGCCTCTACTACAGCATTGCAGCTGAGCATTACGCTTAATACTCCCCACTAGGACTTTAGTTAACTGCATGCTTTTGTTTTCATGCTTTTAGAAACCTTCGAGCCATTCACGCTTGCTAACGGA